>NC_056731.1:1652566996-1652716996 GCF_019279795.1 Protopterus annectens | reverse complement strand
TAATTGGCTAGGCTTAAAATGGCACACAAGGGCAATTAGCCTATTACTAATCTATCTAACAAATACAAAAAAACACATACTAAAGTTTTTGTTTCCAGTGGGGCTGCCCCCTGCACCTTTAACATGGGGGATGTTCCCCCACATCCCCATGACTTTATATATACCAACTCTAAGATCACACAATGGTGGGAAAAGCATATTCTCCACTGTACTACCAATGTACAATTGCTTCTGAAACTTATTAAAAATACTGACAAACATTGCTTAAAATAACACAATTGTTCATATTTCAAAGACCACTCATATAAATGTGTCTCTTTCTTTACCACTACCTACCTAGTTTGATTACAAACTATTAAACAGCATTAGTCATTGACCACATATTTTTCACAGAAAATTGCCTTTGAACATCTGAATATTTGACTACCTCAATGTAAAGCGTGTGTGTGTGTGTTGTGTGTGTGTGTGTGTGTGTGTGTGTGTGTGTGTGTGTGTATATATATATATATATATATATATATATATATATATATATATATATATATATATATATGGTTTCACTTCATATTACCGAAATGCTGAAATATTGAGTTTCAGCATTTCGACAGTATAAAGCCGAAACCATCACAACACCGACACTTCACAATTACGAAACCAAAACATTGAGCATATACAATACACCACATAACACACAAACTATAACACCCACACCACAAAACAATTAAATACAACAAAACACCACCCAGACACATACCTACACTACACACCACCACACCCCCCTACTTATATATATACTAACTCCGAGATCGCACAAACAGCAAAGAAAAAAATAATCACACACAGCCAACACACACAATCATACCTCCACCTCCCTACCCAAACCCACTCATACAAGTTAGAAAAACACTCACGCACACTCACTCACCTTAAACTGCAGACACCATCCCAGCCAAACAGTTCCGCAACATAACGTACATGCATAAGCGCAAATTCGACATAGTCTTATTCGCGTTTATGCACTTTCATTATTTTGAAGTTTCAACTTCATGGACACGAATTTCTGAAATTCGATATATATATATATATATATATATATATATATATATATATATATAGATATATATATATATATATATATATATATATATACACACACATACATACATACACACACGCACACACATACATGAAGTGGCATTCTCTGGGAGATGTATCTATCTCTCCAGCATGACCTGTGTGTCACAGGATAGTTTAATATCCCTGAACTATGTGACCCTTGTGTTATTTGATTTAGAAATGTGTAGCATTTCCATCAGGACAGGGTCATAGACTGCCCTGTAAATCAGGCCCAGGTCACCCCTTAGCAACCTGTAAGAGACAGAATGCAGTGACAGGGCTTTCAGTATTTCTGCATAAGACTTGTTTTGTGTACCCTGTAATTTCTTGGTGAGAAACCTCTGTGGTCTCTCCAATTGTTGCAGGTGTCTAGTGATGTACATGCAAAAGGTACCATTGTATTTGATTACTAGTCTGATGAGGGCCAAGTAAGATGTGGCACATAGAAGAATTTCCTTACTACTGTGGATACGTGGTAGTCAAAGTTCAGATTGCTATCAACCTGAGTACCCACATCATGTACCACTGGGTCTACACTTAGAGGGGTGCTGCCTATAATGTAATTAGCAGGGATGTCAGCTTTCCCAAAGGGAATAATAATGCATTTTTTTTCATTTAGCTTTAATCCGTGACTTTTGCACTTATCATTTCTCTGCATTAACCCTGTCTGCAGTATATTAACATCATTGGGAGACTCAATGATTGCTCCCAATTTGCAATCATCAACAAACTTGGTCAGCCACAATCCATCCGAGTTTGCCTTGACTGCTGAGAAATAAATTCCAAATAGTGAGGGGGCCCAGCACAGACCCATGTAGTACGCCACTGGTGCCTGTTCTTTTACTAGAGGTGAAGTCACACACTTTGACAGTGTGTGTCCTGTTGGTGAGCCAGATGTCTCTACATCTGGTAATGTAGGAGTTAATTCCCAATTGGGAGAGTTTCTCTTTAATACCTGAGTGGAGGTCTGTGTCAAATGTCTTGGCTAGTTCAAAATAGGTGATATGTACTGTCTTTCCCCATCCAGGGCCTTGGTGACTTTTTCAAAGAAGTCAACCAATTCTATACAACTGCTTAAGTGGTTATACAGGGCACTGGTGTACACCTCCACATAACAGGCCATGTTATCTGCATTTGAGGGGGCTTTGAAACATCTTATACCATCACTTAGTAGGAGGTCATTTGTCTTTGAAAAATTCTTAAGCGTTTTTCAGCTTCATGGGGTATCTGATCTTATAATTACATTGAATAAGACTGATTTATGGTCTGATCTTACCAGGGAGGATAACATACAGGGGAGGTCCAATGCTCTTCCATGTTAGTAATTACTATGTCCAGGGCATTTGAGCCTCAAGGCTGTGCTGACTAGCTGTTCCAGAACATTTGCATTGACAATGTCTAAGAACCTCTGAGCCAGCAAGTTTATGGTCATGTAAGTTCCCCAGTCAATGTTAGGATAATTAAAATCACCCATAAGTAAGGTGTTGTGTTGTATGGCAAGTGACTCCAGTAAGTCTAGGTATGCGGTATGCTTTTCCTGTTTCATGGTGGGGGACATATAGCTAGCTATGATGTGGTAGGGGGCTTTGCCTATAGTTAATTGGCCATGGAGTAGCTCAAGACAGTCATACTGTTTGCCCAGTCTTGAGGTGTACTTATCTTTAATGAAGATGGATACACCTCCTCCTTTGGTTCTTTCATGCTCATTTTGTGGTCTGAATGTATGGAAGGCATTGTAGCCCTACTTGGCTGGAATGCTTTCCATGCCTTTGAACCATGATTCAGTGACTGCACAGACTTCAGCAACTACCAAAGTGAGAAGTGCTTCCAGAAACTTCAGTTTCTTGTTTAGACTCCTAGCATTAAGCAGCAGTACCTTGAGTTTATATAGAGGATTTTGTTATGTTGGAAGGTTGATTATTTTGACACTGTCTAAAAAAAGACACAATAGGGGTGGCTAATGCCTTTGCCAATATCTAAAAGCATAGATGAGACAGGTGCAGACCAGCTCTGCAAAGCAGCATGGCCTGTCAACCATGTCTTTCCAGGCTAACAGATATTGGATCCTCTTGAACTGACAGCAGAAGTTAAGCCAATTGTTAAAGTCATTTTTTTTTTTTTGTTCATACTGTGGCATTATCCATGGCAAAGGTAGAGTGCTGCTTAATTCTGGGCTTATACCTGTCTCTGACACATAATTTGAGAGCTCAGTCATGCCTCTCTTCATATAGTCCAGTGAGGTATATCTCAAATTTTTCACCCCAACACTGACTTTGACGGAGTTATACTGGTTCTTGTGATTGAGTGACTTGAGTACTTGAGCGACTTGATGGATACTGGCACTTGACAGGCAGCTAGCCATAACCCGCACCTTACCTAGCCTGGTGAGGGGAACATCTGTGTGTCTCACAGTGGAGTCACCATTGACCAATACATTAAGTTTTCTGGTGTTATCCCTTATGGGCTTGTTTGTTGAGACACTAGTGTGTGTGTTACTGTGTGTTGTAGTTGTTTTTTGTATTGCTATGTGTGTAAGTGGTTTCCATTTGGGAGGCCTCTGATCTTTTGGAAAGTTGCTAGCGAGTACCTCCACATATGTGGGTTTATGTGCTGTGTCCTTATTTAGTATGGAAAGAGTGGGTGTGTGCTGACAACCTGTTTTACATTTTATTTGTCCTTATGTTAGAGTCTTGCTTATAATTTCATAGTTTAACTACATTTCTCACATAAAGTATTTTGTTTGTTTCAGGAGTAAGTGGTTGTCAGTATGTATGAGACAATTGCTACATTGACTCAGGATGTCCATGTCTATCAGGCTGACCAGAGAAATGATGGGAAACTCCCCATCCATGATATCAGGCTCTTAATTTATGTTTTATTAGGGAGGGGAATGGGTTATTAGTGCCGAGACTAAAAAGAGGAACCTATACTTTGTGTAGGCTAAGGTTGATCAATAAGGCAACACTGCTCGGTGTGCAACTTTCACTGACAGCTGTTTAAGGAAAATCTTAGTTTCTTGGTCTTTTCATCTATACTTTACTCACTCAGCAGGGAATCATTAGCAGTGCATTAGTTTATGCAGGCTTTATGCAAGCTTGAAATCTTTTTAGTTTTAATTAAAGTAATGTTATGCCCCCCCCCCCAGCCAGTAGGCCCTAGGCAGCTGCCTAGGTTACCTAGTGCTGGATCTGGCTTTGTATATGTATATATATATATATATATATATATATATATATATATATATATGTATAGAGAGAGAGAGTTTGTGTGTGTGTGTGTGTGTGTGTGTGTGTGTGTGTGTGTGTGTGTGTGTGTGTGTGTGTATATATATATATATATATATATATATATATATATATATATATATATATATATATATATATATATATATATACGGATCCCCCTTCATAATGACAGCTTACCATTAAGTCTACTTTCATAACAGCAAGACCACATTGTTGAATATTTACAATCACAAACTCAAGAAATATCCCATTTTTTCTCTGGGAAAGTAACCACTTTGCCACCATGATGGTCTTTGCCCTTTTCTCTGTTGTATTGCAATTTCAGAGTTGGTATATTTAGTTAGGGGATGTGGGGGGTATTAATTTGCTTACATTTCTAATTTTATTGTTGGTGGCCAAGTGGTTACTTTCCCATCCAGAAAATATGATGTTCTGGGAGTTTGAGATTGTAAACATTCAACAATGTGGTCTCACTGTTATAAAAGTCAACGTAATGGTAAGTCAACATTATGAAGTAGATCCATATATACATATATTCAAATCTCGATATGCAGGAAGATCGACAATCATTAAACTGACTTCTGCACATAGACACTCACTTTAATATGCCAAACAATTCGTCAACACTAAAGTGTGCAGTTAAATTTGTTTGGCTAATGTAAGACTGGGATTTGGTTGTTAATGCCAAAACTTTTGGATATACTGAACATTTTAGCTTTAAGAGTAGCAGTGTGTACAAGTGTTTGAGTTACGTTTAGAGTAATGTCTATTTGAAGGGATAGATTTAGTGTTTGTGGGTTACAGTTAGATTAAAGACTAGGTAAGGAAATAGATTTAGTGTTGACCATAGGTGCTGGCACATGTGGTATTTCCTTTACTCTTGTGTAGTGTTTTCTAAGGTAAGATATAGGGCTAGAGTTAAGGTTAGTGTTAGCATGAATTAGTAAGGTGGTGCAAGGGGCTAAGCTACTCATTTCTATTGTTCTATGTAACATTGTCATGCATAGTTAGCACACCATATTGTGGTAACCTTGAGAGATTATTTTACAGAGCTCTATATCCATACTTCTCAACTACTATGGCATAGCACTATGATTTTGGGCCTAAGATTAAACTTGTTCCTCCTAGATTTACTGACTTCCACATAAAGTAAAACCCAATTAATGGAACATAGCTTGTTAAATAATTAAATAAGTCTATACAAACATTTTCTGTCACTTACTATATAGGGTCTAGTATAGGAAGAACTTTTATTTGCAAAAACTAAGAAAGTGCTCCTCTTTTTGATTCTGTACTTCACTTTTTAAAGTCAATGCAATACTTTTAAATACTTTGTGGTTGAGAGTTATGTTTACATCTGAATACCCTACTATACATTTTCATACACCATCTGCTATGGATCCTTACCACTTTTAACAACATTTTCACGAAAGCTATAGACTGCGCATATTTAAAAATGACACTGAGAAATCTCTGTACTTCAAACCACTTACATTTGAGCACTCTGTCTCAATATTGTTTATCATACGTAGTACAGTTAATGAGGCAAAATCGAAAAAGATGCCAGTCAGACACTTCACAAGTCACTGGCATCTTTTCCGATTTTCGTAGTTGGTCATTGCCCCCCAATCCTGAGCACAGGATTGTATAGTACACAATTATGTAGTATGCACTATTGTGTGTCATTCATCGCAATGGGACTTCTGTGGTATGTATCTATGAACTACTGCTACTGTGCCTATGAATCAAGACATTTGACAGCTTCATACTATACACAGTGTACAGAAAAGTTGCCTACATCATCGTACAATGGATATGAATCCTGGGGTTTCTTTCTAGGTCACAAAGAGGAATCAGTAGCAGTCAAAACAATGACATTCAGCACTGTGATACATTCATTTATTTAGTAAAGCTGTAAATAATTGGATCATTACAGAGGTTTGTGTTACTATAGACTTATACACCCTGCAGTTTAGTATTCTACAGTAACTGTTACTTGTATACTGTTCCACTACTAACAGTCAAATCCAAACTACCCTAAATACAGAATCAACAACATGCACATTGTTGCTCAGACACAAATAAAACCCAAACACTGTATTTGAGCTAGCTTAATATCATGCCATGGATAAAACAAAATCAGCAGGGAGCAATTCCCCCAGCACACCTCACACTTTATTTCACTTTACCTTAGAGACTTTGGTTTATTATTCTCTGTAGGTTAATTTCTCTAAGTCTTTTGGGTTTCTAATACCATGACAGGAATGGACCAATTCCTAAGTCAGGGTATGATTAAAGTTCACACAATTTGTATTGTTTCAGTCTTTGATCTTAGCCAAAAGTGCTCTTCGCAGAACCCACAATGTGCCCAGTAATGACTCCTTCTGCAATTCATACTGAGTTACTTGTATTGGTAACGTACCTAAATACGACTGTAAATTCTTTTTTATGAGACACACTGCTCCTACTACTGCTATTGGAACTGTCTGAGTATCTTTTTTCTACATTAACCTCTTTTCTGCCTGCAAATCCTGGTATTTTATGACTTTGACTCTCTCTCTACATAAGACACTGTAATCACTGGGTGTAGCAATTTTGTCTTCTTTTCATGGACTACTATATCTGGTTTTCTTGCATCTTTTTTCTGAACTGTTGGTAATGGGTGATTTCATGTGATAAAAACTTCATCATTCTCTTTAGAAACTGACTTCTGCACATAGACATGTTTCCATTGCTTCTTAGCTACTTCAATATTGTAGTGTTTGCACAATCCAGAATGCAAACATCTTGCCATATTATTATGCTTTTCAGTATACAGGGTCTCTGCCATTAGTGCATCATACCAAGCAACAAGATGTGTGACTGTTTCTCGTCATGTTTTACAGAACCTGCATTTGTCTATTTCTCCCACATGTTCAATGGTCTTTGTAAACCACATGTAAGTAGTCCACTATCCTGGGCCATCAATATTAACCTTCATCTTTTGGTTTACGTTCACCTCTCAGTAACCATTTCTGCATCAAATCCTGAAAAACTTGAGGTTGTTCCAGGAGTTTTCTGTACTTTCCACTATATTTATGGCTTTTCCACATTTCTTTCCTTCTCATCTGATCCTTCTCCTTATACTCTTTCTTGGCACAGTCAGTTGGGTCTGATTTTAGTCTACTTCTGGTTTGATTTTCATTCCCACTTGACACCTGAATGCTTCTGCTAAACTAAGTAAAAAGGTCATCTTAGACTTCTTCTCCTCATGTTTTAAAACTTTCACTATGTTTACATCTGACAAGGTCAGCAGATATGTATGCAGTCCCATGATAGCAGATCTATACATACAATCAATTTCAAGGAGACCCATACCTCCTTCAGAATGAGGGATATATAATCTTGGTATAAACTGATTTTTAAATATCATTTGATAATCATGAAGCATTGTCTTTGTTTTTCTATCCAACTAATCCAATACCTTTTGGGGACAGTCAATCACACCAAAACTTACATTAAAACAAGAAGAGCAAATTGCTTTATAGCTTGGACTTTACTCCTAGAAGTCTGGACTGTTTCCAAAATTAGTTTTAGTCTTCTGAACTATTCACATTTATTCTTGATTTATTGTTGATTCTTCAATTCCCAGATATGTATACACTCATTCCTGCTCAAGATCCTTTATATCACATTCCTGTCCTTAACTGATATTTTCTTGCTGCTGCAACTTTCGCACATTTATCAATACCAAATGTCATTCTTATTTCATGAAAGAAAGTTTTAATCACTTGTAGTTGTGTTTTCAACTCACATGATGAACTATACAATTTTAAGTCACTCACAAGAAGTAGATGAGAAATCTTTCAGCAAGTTTGTTTTCTGGGAGCCAAATAATAACCAAGACCTAATCTGTTAAGTAAACAGCTTAATGGGTTATGGGCAAAACAAAGCAACAGCGGTGACAAAGAATCCTCCTTGAATATCCCGCTTTGAATTTTTATCCTTGGAATAATAATTTGGCCTTTGTCATTACTTGGTCACTGTAATGTAATTGATTGATGTAGGATATATCTTATACATTTGTAAGCACTCCTTTATATGTGAATGTGGGATGCTTTTTTTGTAATCTTTCCATGCCATACTTAGATTCTATCCTTTTTTACAATTCTCCATTATGACTTTATTTGGCAACAAATGACCCTTTGTTCCATATGACTTTTTGTTACCCCTTTGTTCTATTGCCATGGTCGAGTGTTCTTCTAAATGATTATAAGCTCTGTCAGCATCAATTCCAGTATACAGTTTTTACATTGTCAGAAGGCAAGTTATAGTTTTTAAGATGGCTTACAGGTTTACTCTTAAGTAGGAGAATCATTATTCCTGTTGTTAACCAGGTTGATGTCTGTTCAGGATGTATATATAAGTAGTGCTTACTCAAGGCTAACTCCTCATGTAAAATGTTTATATTTTTAGCCAGAAGTTGCATCTAGGGTTGGGGTTTTCCACTTAGGAGCTTTTCTTAATTTTGCTTCAGGTTTTCTGGCCATTACTTTATCCCATTTCATATCCTGTACATTTGAACTTTTTACTGTTTCTTTTACTTCTTCTGTCCATTCAGCATCTTTTTTATGCTCCACAGGGTTTTCATATATATTTCTCCAAAATGTGTCTATTTCTTTATTTTATTTTATTTTTTTTTTTTTAGTAGTGTTCGTATTCTTTTTGCTTTGTTTCCTAATTCAATCATAATAAAGTGTTTTGGGGTGATCAATGAATTGCTTATTTTCTACTTTTATATTTATCTTCATATCTTCTAAGTTTTTCTTCCTGTGCTGATATCTTTAGTTTAATAGTTGCAATAATGTATGATCAATCCTGGCCTGTTCTGATACAGAGTGTTGCTTTTATCAAATGTATCTTTCTAAGTATTTTTGTTGATCTGTTCCCATTTCTATACTCTTCTAACACTTCTTGTCTTAATTTATTTATCATTTTCTCTATTCAGTGCCTCCATGATGGCATTTTATTTCTTCACTTCCTTTCTGTTATTGCTCTACATTTTGTATTAAGACTGTATCTGTAATTAATTTAATTGCACAGTAATGTATCCTATTTACGTCTGTTGTATCACATGAATTTCTGTCTTAATTACTGTGTTCATTTGTTTTATCAGACTTCTAACATGTTGGGTCTTATTTACTTTGTGTAATCTATTTCTTTCAATTATCATAATATGTCTATCCATCTCTTTTAAATGAAGAACTCTTCCCATAGATCATCTTCTTCTAAACTGTGGGCACATTCTTTGCTCTCTGTTTCCTGTGGGCATTCTACAGAATGTTCTAGAACATCTTCATGTGACATATTCTCTTCAGCTGCACCCTGCATCATCCTTTTCTCTTTCATAATGGAACTCATTGGCCTATCATTCCACAGCGCTGATTGCATCAGACTGGCCACTGTTTCCTGCTCCTTCCCTTGCTGTGCAACTCCAACTGAACTTTTTAAATGGTTTCCTACTGAAGACTCCAGAACATCTTTATGTGGAAAGTGATCAGATGTTTCATATTCCACCTGTTCCATCTTGATTTGGGGACTCATTGCTCCATCAAGATGCAAAATTACCTGACTTGGATTTTCTACACTATATCCTTTAATTTGCAGGTACTCCATAACTTCAGTTTCTATTTCTTTTACTTCTCCATTACTAATCCTATTTTCTATTTCACTCCTTTGCTTTCTTATTTTTTGTGCTGTGTATTTCTCTTCAAATATTTTGGTGCTCCTTTTTTATATTGATTAATTTTGTTTTCTCCTTTGCATAAATATTGCACCATATGAAATCTCTTTTTTTTCCATGTCCATATTTCTTTGCTCCTGCTCCACGTGTTTCTCCTTAATTTGAGGACTAATTGTTCCATCATGCTGTGACATAACATGTGTTAGACTTTCTATATTAAATCCTTTACTTTGCAGGTATTCCACAATTTTAGTTTCTATTTGTTTAACTTCTACTCTACTAATCTTCTATTCCACATCCCCCCTTTGTGATCTTATTTTGTGTATTATGAAATTTTCCATATCTGGGTGCCTTTGTTTGTATTTCTCTTCAAATATCTCTGGAGATACTTTTTTCTATTGATTATTATGGCTTTCTCCTTTGCATAAATATTGCACCATATCAGATCTCTTTTTCATACCTTTCAAAAATCTCTAGGTTTTGTTCTTTATATTTTTGCATTTCCTCTGTCACTTCTTTTTCCTATCGTCCCAAAGTTACTTTGTTTATGTAATGTTTTTTTTTTTCATGTATCTGTTGTATTAATGAACCCAATTTGCATTTGAAGCCTTTGACAGTTTTTGTTGTGCAAGTATTTTTCTTTCTTCTAATTTCTCTCTCATAATCTTTTTAAATATCTTCTATCTGGAAATTCTGGGCACCTTGCATAATAGTAACAATACATAATTTCTTTCTTAGCCTCAATAGTCCACTCTATCATCTTTATGGCTCTTTTTTGGCCTATCAGTTTTTTTTTATTATTATTGTGGACTACTACTTCCTTCTACAACAAGGGAGTCACCCCCACCCCCCACATCCTGGTCTCACCCCATTGTAGAAATATTTCCATGTCTTGAGGATTCTACACTGTCATTTTTCCAGTCCTGGCACCATTGTGTATACCAGAATTCAGCACTTTTTTATCCTGGGACTTGTGCACCAAGTATACCTCTTAGCCTCTCAGTGGAAGAAACCTGGTCAAAGCCAGAAATAATGGGGGGGACAAAGGCACTAAAATAGGGACAGATTTTAAATATTGTTCCTATAAACTTAGAAAGTTTCTAGAATAACAGGTTTTGCATTATTATTTATTTTCTGAAGGATACGAAGGAGCATGTCTGCCATTATTTAGTATTATTTAGCAATTTCAGTTTTCAATGATTTGCCAAAAAATCACAAATTTTATGAGGAACAGACCAAAAATGTTAGACATAAATCTGGACAGTTGAGAGGTATGGCACCCAGTTGTCTTTTTTATTTGTTAACCTGCTGCTCCCCGTGATATATACTTTATAGAATACAGTCTATATATCAGTGTCATCTTGATGAGATTTTGTGAAATCAGGGTCTACTACATGAAGGTACTCACCAAGACTTGAAGATGCATGCAGTTAAAGCAATACTATTCTCCTCTTCTTGCTGATTTTATCATCTCTCCATTTGGACCCCATCTGTGATCACTCTAATGTAGGAAAAGAATGATCAGTTAAAACAGGACAAATGCAATCTTTCTCTTTCTTCAAAATGCTACAGTCTCAGAGTATATATTCAAATGTCTCCTTGAGCCTACACACTCACCCCCCCCCACACACACACACACACACAATGCAACAACTAGTAGCGAGGAAATAAACAGGAACAGGCTTAAGCACGCACAATGTGAACAAACAGGAAACAGGGTACAAGCACCTGAAGGCAGTCCTTTGCATACTCCAGTTGTTATATTTAAAAATGCTTTGATAGACTTGTGTTTTCCATAGAGAAATTCAAAATACTGAAAAATGTACATAGTGCATTGACTTAGCATTGTTATGGGTAATTATTGGATTCCTTTAAGGTGTAATGTAAAATCATTCCATTACTGTATATTTATGTTAGATAGTATTTGACATATGTAGAGACTTAACATTTCTGTTGTGTTTGTCAGTATCTAAGATTAGTGCTAGCTTTTAATATATTACCCATGGGACACACTTTTAAGAAAAAATATTCTCAAATAATATTTGTTGTGTTTTTCAGCACAGTGGGAAAATGGATGAGAATCGATTTGTGGCTGTAACCAGTGCCAATGCAGCAAAAATATTTAACCTCTATCCAAGAAAGGGAAGAATAGCCAAAGGTTCTGATGCTGATATTGTCATCTGGGACCCAACTGCATCAAGGTAGGTTTCAGCAGATGAAATGGATTTAGCACATAGATGCTTGGTAATACCTGGGGAATTATTTGTCAGTTCTAAGGTTTTATTTACATGGTTTCACACAGTATGTAAGATGAAATGCCTTTAAATCATTAAGTCCTAAAAGGAAGTACTGCATATGTTAGAATTGCTGTTAAATACTAACATATTTTATACAGATCATGTCATGATACTTAAGTAAAACAATGAGTAAAAAGATCACACAGAAAAAACATTTGTTAAAAAACACAAAAAGAAAAATCTACCAAAGCTAGACTTTCCACTGTGTGACTCTCTTGAATTAGAAGTGACATGGAATGTGTGGAAATTACCTTTAAGGACATCAGGTGTTTCAGCTAAATGACAATTCTGAATGTCCATGACCTTTTCTTTTAAGTCTATTAATGGACAAATACAGGCCAATAAAACGAAACCCCACTAGCTGCGTACATGTATGTTTCTGCCTTCTTATGGCAGTTGATCTAATCTTTTTAAATCCATCATGGCCATTTATTCATAGTCTTCATCTTGTTTGTCTGTTATCTCTCAGTGTGCACTCAATGAATTGTTATACTAAATAACTAATGACTTGTTTTGCTCTGCAGACCTCAGTTTGGCCACTTCTAACGGGGACAGAACAGTGGGACAGACATTAGTATCAGCAGTTCACACTTTTTGGCTCTCTGGCTCAGTTTCCGGCTAAGATAATATATGAACAATCTACAGCAGCAAGCTACAGAAGCACAAGAAGGAAATATAAATAGTATTACATGAACTTACCTGTAACTGTGCAGTACACAATACTGCATGCAATTTCTTACATCTTTATATGGCTACATAAACTAAATGTGTTTTCACAATTAGAAGTGTGCAATATAAAATATTTTTTCTGTTTGAGTGGCTGTTAAATGTAGATACCTTTCTCAATATATATGCAATGTAGAGCTTTCCAGTGTCAAGAACAAATGAGTTCTTTATTAATACCGTTTAAAAGTGCATTTGTCCTTAAAATCAGAACTTCGTCAGAGTTCTGATGAACTTCTGACTTTTTTGGAAGAAAACACTTAACCTTAATAAAGTTGTTTATTTGTTATTTATTTCCCTACTTTCTGGAATACTTGAGAGTTGGGTCATCTGACTTGCAGTACTAATACATTTCATTTTGGTTCTTGGTTTCTTGGCACTGAAAGCTTCTCTGTATTCGTGTTTGATTACTAAAACTAAATTTATCAACAAGTTTCCCTAGACATTTCACTTTAATATCACTGATACTGCATCCCTTCCTTATAAATAATAGTATGCACTGTTTTTCATTTATAACTGGAGTATAAATCATTTGCCATGGTGAGGCCATTCATTTAGATATTTATAGGTTCATAAGTTTATAATTGTACACTAGGCTACTGACCACAGGAACCTTTTTAAGCCTAGCCCTGCATGACAAAACATATCTGACAAGTTTAGTAACCCTAAGACTTTTCTAAGAAATGCATGTAGACTTGGGCTTGGTGGGCAAGCATTTACAGGCTGTTTCTGTTCATTAGAGACATAGGTACCAGATCAGGAGTGAATTTCTAATTCCCCATCCACTGGTCCAACTTACACTTGAGTGGGGTTAGGAAAGAATGCTGCTTCACATGGATGGGAAGCCTGTTCCAGAGAAATGGTATTCTCTGAGACACATACTGGTCCCTCCAAAATGATTATGTCACAAACAGGGCTTAAGTCCCTAGATCAGGTAATTCTGATGCTATTTGTTTTATGAATATGCAGAAAGTCCATCATAGCAGAATCCAAAGATACCTTGTATACCATACATAGATTGCCACTTAACAGTCTGTAGGAGGCTAAGTACAGTGATAGGGCTTTGAGGCAATTCATATAAGACATGTTTTATACACCATGTATCCTTATTGTGAGGAACATCTATGGGTATTCCAGTTGTTGCATGTGGCTGGTCAGATACATAATGAAGTGGGCCTTCTATTCAATAATTGGTCTGATTATGGCCAAATACAATGGAATGATGACTTCCCTTAACTATGGTTGTCAACTTTACATGTCAAAAATTCTGGGCACATATGTGAAAGCAAAATGCGTGGAATTTTGGTACCCCCATCCCCTCCCACACAGCCATTCCAGTGTCCCATTACTTGGCTATTTCTCCATACTTCGCAGTTGCCATAAACACTGTTGAAGTGTGCATATTGTTTTCTGCCTTACTTCTGCAATGATTACAGATATTTGGATTTAATTTAAAACTTGTATTACAAATTTATAGCACAAACACTGATAGACATTTGCTAAACAAAGCAATAGTCATACAGTGAAAACAGACTTAGCATTAAACTTTTCTCCCTTTGAAACTTGCATTCACCGAAACAGCATTGAAACCCACATTTAAAAAAATGCATCTGGCCAGTGGTGGATTAAGTTTATCTTTGGGCTGTTTTCAAATCATGGCCCCTTGCACACATTTTTAGGACCATGCAAACGTTTCTTCAATTTACTTTCCTGATTGTATAAATTATAATATATAATAAATAAGTGATATCCCTTGCATAATATAGCACCACTTGTTAGAGTGTGTTTTAAATTTATAGTTTTGAACATTTTTTCCAGTAAGTAATGAAAATAAACATATGAACCAATAATGCCAAAACTGCCCAATTCAGAAAATTTGAACCATAAAAGGCCACTCAAACTTCTGTCATTACAATCCACCAATATCAGACAATATACACAATCTCTGCAGAAGTAAAATCATCTGAATAATTTCACATTAAAGAGATATGCAACTAATGAAACGGTTGCTGCTATATTTCAGTATTTCATCTACAAATTCGATGCCTGCTGCCCTTGAAGAATAAATTGTCTATGTTACATTAAAATGATAAGCTGGTAATATTGCAGTAGGGAATGGATGGCAAACTGAAAACAGGTTCATAGTTACTAGGCATCTCATCCAAAGGAGGACATACTCAGGACAGCAGCACCCTCACACCCTTAAAATACAACACAGTATCAGCAATCCATCCACATGCTGTAGAATACTGCTGCATTGGTACTTCTTCTATATATGTAAACAGAGTGGTAGCAGATATGAACAATGCATTTATTACTTAAAACATCTGCCATTCATTCTTCTGTTATACTCATATCCAATGCCATAAGGTCCTGATACACTATCTTGAGTCATTATATTAATTCAAACATTTCTAAAGAAATTAAAAAGGGCCATCTGCTTTCATGCTGGTACACTTTAGTTAACATCTCCATTCTAAAAATAATTCGGTAAAGCTTTCTTTGTTTCTAAAGCTTCATTTTAAAGTCCCCCTCTTTCTCTGATTTTTAATCTGCCATTCAAATATATAACCTACTTTTCATAAGCTTACCTCCTTTCCAGACAATGTTCTTCCTTTTTATTTGCCATTCTAGTGAAAAAAGGAGCCATTTTCTGATGCTTTCTATTCCATTATAATTTTGCTTCATTTTCCTTGAATAATTCACTTGTTCAGGCTTGTGCATTTTATTACTATTGTTCCTCTTGTTTCATTTCCTTGATTCTCAACTAACATTCCAGTGCTACTTTTTACTTTTGAATACTCAGCACACAATACAATTTTTGTATATCTTCAAAGCCCAATACTTTTTTCACAACCTATTTGCATAACCATTTTTGGTTTGCCTTATTCATGTCTACTTTAATATTTCCATTTCATATTACTTCTTTTCATCTCTCTTTCTTCCTATAGATATTATTGTATCTGTATGGTCTGAAAACTACAGTATGCTTCTGTAGTTCTAAATATTTTTTTTTTTGTGTTTACTTATTAAAAAAAATCTGTTTTTGTAAATATCACTCTCATAAAATACACCTGTTATTGTATACACATGATGTATAAAAGCTTTTCTTCAATCTTTTTATACATCATCTATATTTTTCTATTTCTTTTTTATTTCTTTATTTGATGTTGTTTACCATGATAAGGCAGTGATCTTAATGGACTTTCCTCAAAATTTCAGACAGTAAGACTCAAAACTATAAAAGGAACAAATATTTAAAGAGTACAAATTCAGAAAAAGAAATAGATACACACTACAATTATAATACATACATAATTCACAAGAAATGCATATTTTAATAATGCTATGATATTTACAATATATACAATGAAGGATGAATACTGGGGGAGGTTTAAAAGGAGGGAGAAGTTAAACTGAAGAGGAATATAATCAGGAGGGGGTTAGGAGAAGGACAGAGAGAGCAGTGTCAGCAGTGCAGAGATGAATGAGTACTGACTATATACACAAAAGGGGCAAATGAGTAAAAAACTGTTGGGGTTATGAAAGGGAAAATGAAATATGATGTGAAGTTTAAGTAGAGCAATTCTTTACCGAACATTTACATGTGAAGGACGTTCGGCATTTTCTTGCTTGCAAAAGTTGATATCTGTGCTAGAAACAGTATTTAGAACATACCTAGAGCCTGTTTATTGCATTTTTTGTGTTGCACTTAATTTAAAATCATTTTTTCTTAAAATTGCATTTTACCTGCCTCTGACCTAGCACATACATGTTGGGGTCATTTATTGCACTGTTCTGATTAGTTTGCTACTTGTGTGTCTCTGCTATCCTTAAACAAAAACAAAAAAACAAAAAAATCTTGCTATTTCCCACTTTCTATAATTTAAAAAAAGTTCAGTTACAGAGTTGCTGTTCTGAACTGTTTGTAAGTTTCTTGGAGGCCAGTGCTTACTTGGGCTAAAGGGAAGTCTCTGTGTTCACCAGTGGCAGTGGTTAACACTGAGCAGCCTGCCTGTCCCTGTAGGAGTGGTTACTGCCTAGAAACTGTAGTTTTATTGGCCATTTTGGGTCAATTCCAAACTCCTTGATCTCTCTCTCTTAAAACCCTGCAACTGCATGGTTTTGGCATCTTTCCAGGCTTGGTAGTTGTTGCTGAAGCACCTACCAAGAGGAGAAAATGCTGAGAGAAGAAAGGAACCACTTTTGAGATTTTAAGTATTTTCTTCTGATTTATTTCTTAGAAAAACTGCATTGCCGCCTACTTTTCAGCATTTTCCTGCTTGCAAAATTTGAAATATGTGTTAGAAACAGTATTTAGAACATACCTAGAGCCTGTTTATTGCATTTTTTTTTGTTGCACTTAATTTAAAATATTTTTTTCTTAAAATTGCATTTTACGCATCTCTGACCTAGCACACATGTGTTGGGGTCATTTATTGCACTGTTCTGACTAGTTTGCTACTTGTGTGTCTCTGCTAGCCGTAAACAAAAACAAAAAAACAAAAAAATCTTGCTATTTTCCCACTTTCTATAATTTAAAAAAAGTTCAGTTACAGAGTTGCTGTTCTGAACTGTTTGTAAGTTTCTTAGAGGCCAGTGCTTACTTAGGCTAAAGGGAAGTCTCTGTGTTCACCAGTGACAGTGGTTAACACTGAGCAGCCTGCCTGTCCCTGTAGGAGTGGTTACTGCCTAGAAACTGTAGTTTTATTGGCCATTTTGGGTCAATTCCAAACTCCTTGATCTCTCTCGCTTAAAACCCTGCAACTCTCTTTTTGCTCGGTCTTGCGCACAGAGTAGCGTTGGGTAGCACCAGTTAGCTGGGGTATACGATTCCTGGCTCCATGAAGTCTGCGCTGCAAATTTTCCCTTAGAACTAGGCAAGCCTCAACTCAAATGCTTCAGATCAACTGCTCTTATTGCAGCAATTGCATAACCCAAATCAGCACTTGTCCAAATCTCCTAAACAGCACTATTATTTTCCAGTTCTCCTACACAGCACTATTATAATACAGCATAAGACCCTCGACTGTCTGCAAGACAAGTGAAACTCACTCTTCCAAGCATGTCCAGAGATCAGCTTCAGGCATACTCTCCAGTTCATCTGGTGGAATTGGGCATCCTGAGGCAATGTCACAACTGCCTCATGTATACAGACAACCCTCTCCTCTTACCTCTAGACACTAACACTTGTGAGAGATACAAATACACAGCCAGACTGGAGGCTAAGCGCTCTCAACCCATGACTGTAACAGACAGTCAAGAGGAGAAGAGACACACTAGCATCACACCACCAGTCACACATGAATCTACAAAACAAGCACCGGCAAAACATACACATAAATACACAAAAACATATTTGGAGGCACTAGGTACCAATCTGAAAAAGAAACAGTACCCTCCAAAGCAGACAAGCATGCAACCTGCACCTCCAAACACAAGCCAGAAAACACATAATTCACCTCAGCAGTGTGCCTCACGACAGCCCCTAAGGCAAAACACCATACCCAACACGCTAGTAATAGGAGACTCTATAGTAAGGCACACAGATGTTCCACTCACCAGGCTGAACAAGGAGAAGGTTACTGTCAGCTGCCTGTCGGGTGTTAGGATCTGCCACATAACACAGGCACTTAGGTCACTCCAGAACAAGTACAAGTATGACTCTGTCATTGTACATGTTGGTGGACTACATGAAAAGAGACATTGAGGAGCTCTCTGATCATGTAGCCCAAGCTGGTATGACCCTGACCTTGAGTAGCATACTACCTTCACCTAGAATGATACCACAATACAAAGACAAAATGATCAGTTTCAACAATTGGCTAAGCTTCTGGTGTCATTCTAAGGGGATGACATGATAGACAAGCCTTGCTGTTTCGCCAGAGATGGTTTGCACCTGTTACCCCTAGGCTTTTGAATACTGGCCAAGGCTCTTGCCATCACCATAGTGCCTCTTTTAGGCAAGGCTCAAAGGACAAACCAACCACTGTAACCAGCATAGGTAACCAAAAACTAATGCTACTCAACGCCAGAAGTCTCAACCTCAAAATGCACGCACTCCAGTCACTCCTCAGTATGGAGAAAATCGATGTTTGTGCAGTGACGGAAACCTGGTTGAAGGCTCCAGAGAGCACCCCAGCACTAGCAGGTTACAATTCATATCATACCTTCCAGCCTCAGTTACCGGATCGCAGTACAAAGAGCGAAGGTGTATCTATATTCATCAAGGATACCCACATTCCAGGTTAGTGGCACAGCATGATGCCCCAGAGATCATCCATGCGCAACTATCAGCAGGTAAAACCACATTTCAAGTCATAGCCTGTTATAGATCACCCACCATGTCCCAAGTTGCTCACTCAGCATTCCTTGAGGCATTGGAAAATATAAAGGTCCTACCCAACACCATAATTTGGGGTGATTTCAACTACCCTGGTATAGACTGGGTGAACTACCAAAGTTCTAACTCCTATGCCCAGCGGTTCATAGAATTTATAAATTCAAATGCCCTTGAACAACTGGTATGTTCTCCCACAAAAGGGGACAACATATTGGATTTAGTCATCACAAATATGGGAGCCCATTGTACCACACCCATTATCACTCCCTCTCTGGTCAGATCAGACCACAAACTGATAACCCTGGACGTCCTCACCCCTCCACCTCCCCCAGTCAAAGAAACCATTGTAAAAAACCTTTCCAAAGCAAACTTCAAACTACTTGCGTCAGAAGTAGAAAGCTTCACTATTCCCTTGCAGAAGGATAATGATATCCAGGATGCAGAATCCTACACCAAGGCACTTTATATACATCTTCAGGATTGCATGGACCATGCTATCCCAAATAAAACCAAGACTCCTTCCTCAAGCAAGAAGAAACCAGTCTGGTGGACCCCAGCCATAAGCAAACTATACAATAAAAGGAGGAGACTTATACAAAAAAAGGCCAAATCTCAAGTAGAAAAATCATCTCTGATCAGCATTAGTAAGAAATTGAGGGCCCTCATCAAGTCAACTAAAGCCAATTTTGAAAAGAAGGTTGCCAAGGATGCCAAGGATAACCATAAGGCCTTCTATGGTTATGTCAAAAACCTAAATTGCAATGCTCAGGTCTGTTCTAAACTAGTACAAAATGGAACAAAATACACTGACACCACTGACATTGCCAACATCTTGGCTGATAGGTTTAGTGCAAATCCCCCCCCCCCACCACCTACAGGGCCTATTACTATTCCAGGGGATTGTGTAACTCCAATTATTACTGATACACTGGTTAATAAGGCTCTATCTAAAGCTAAAAACACTGCCTCCATGGGACCAGATGGTATCCCGGGCTGTGTCATACGCGAGCTCCAAAATGAATTAACCCCGCATCTGAATACCCTGTTCAGTCTCAGCCTCTCGACAGAATATGTGCCCATAGAATGGCGCACAGCAACGGTGGTTCTGCTGCACAAGGGTGGGCCCACAACCGACCCTGGGAACTACCGACCAATAAGCCTGACCAGTCTGATCTTTAAGGCAATGGAGCGAATCATTATGGAACTCATAAGTGGAGAGATTGGGAACCTCCAAACACTTGACCCCACACAGTTCAGCTTCGTCAAGGGCAGATCATGCCTCCTGAACCTGGTGGACTTCTTTGAGACAGTTACTCAGGCTATAGATAAGGGAAAGGAGGTTCACACAGCTTACCTTGACCTTGCTAAAGCATTTGACACCATTCCCCATTCAGGTATTATTGCTAAACTCACCAGCCTGGGCATAAACCCTTACGTCACAAGATGGATCACAAACTGGCTCTTAGACAGATCCCACAAAGTAAGAGTAGCGGGATCTATGTCCGAATCCAGACCAGTAATGAGCGGTGTGCCTCAGGGCTCTGTCCTGGGACCCCTCCTGTTTGGCATACACTTCTCAGAAGTACAGGCAAGCACTGAAGGGCTGTGGCTGACCAAGTTTGCGGACGACTGCAAACTGGGTACTATAATAGAGTCTCCGGCTGGCATGGATATCCTCCAGAATGGCCTTAATGAGACTGATGCATGGTATCAAAGCCATGGTCTCAAGCTAAATGCTAAAAAATGCGTAGTAATCCCCTTTGGAAAAAACAGAGTACCCACGAACTACCACATAGGAGGTAACCCCCTGAAATCTGAAGAAGTAATAAGGGATCTAGGGACCCAAGTAGATAGTCAGCTTTCCTTTGATAACCATGTTGCCAAAGTGGTTAGAAAATCCTTCTGCGACCCATCTGATCACGAAAGGGTTCGCATCAAGATCTAAGGATGTAGTGGTGCCCCTCTACTCTTCCCTCATTAGACCCATTATTGAGTACAATGCACCAATTGGAATGTACCTGGCTAGGCATCTCCAGCAGCTGGAGAGACCACAGAGGTACCTCACTAAGAGGATTACTGGCCTCAAACAGTTGCCCTATGCAGCACGATTGAAAAAACTAAGGCTTTTCTCTGTTGCATACAGCCTTCTCAGAGAAGATCTCTGTCTAACATACAGAGCCATGTCCAACCCAGAACTGTTGAACAAGCTCCATCTTAGCAAAACAAAATCTACTCGAGCTACACGCTGTAGGGATATAAACCTTAGCACAACAATGAATAGAACATGCTGGAGGGATAGATTCCCTTCGCAAAGACTTCTCTTGTTATGGAACAAGGTCCCGATCTACATAAGACAGAGCCCCTCACTATCACTCTTCAAGAGGAACCTTGACGAGTGGATGGGTAACAGAAAGTTGACACCAGGGATCATACCAACAGCTCTACTAGATAGGGGCCAAGGGTACTAGTTGCTAGATCAAGGGCCTAGGAAACTAACCAAAGGGGCGGTGAATACCACACAACATGGCTGGACTAATATTATGCCTTTGGGCAGATAGCCCAGTACCTACCTATGAACCTATGAACCTATGATGTTTTTCAAAGCTGCATGAATCACTATGGAAGTCTACTCCATATTACTTTCCCTAAGAAATGCAAATAAGGTCTCACTGTATCCCACAATTTTGCATTTTCTTCCTAAGGCTGGGGCATCTTAAGCTATCCCTAAATTTAATACTCCTTCTTCTTTCATCCACCATGCCATAATCTGCACAACAGTCTTTCTCTATCATGCTTTGCTTTGCTTTAAAACACCCTCTTCAACCACATAATCAAACTTTTTTCTGATCAGCATACCTCACAAAACAACCCCTGTTTTTGTATTCTTATTTTATTAAAACACGTTCTTCAATCTGTGTTTTCTTTCAATTAAACCTGACATTCCTATCTCTAGTCCACATCCTCAACTGATCCTTGATTTTGCACAAACCAGACTAAGTCAGGTAATTTCCAAAACTACCCATTATCAAAAGCAGACTATGGACCTGCCATTCCAACATGGTGCATCTGTTTCTGACTTGATGGAAGAACCGATCTGCGGCTCTGACCTACCACCTTCATTGTTTCTCAATGCATTTCCCCCCAGTTACAGACTCCCAATTTTGAGATAGCTGAATGCAGGAACTGGCATGCTACAAGTCTTTCAGCAGTAGTTTAAAGCTCCTAGTGCACAGAATGTAGAAGGAACTAGTAAGCAAAACTGCAACATTTCATTAAGTACCTGAAGAACCAGTTTGAAACATGTCCTTTCTTGGTCTGCTGGTGCTGTGCAGTTCAGTCTAATGTTTTCAAGAATTCAAATTCCATGCATGTGGAAGACAAAAATGTAAACAATCGAATGTAAGCAATCAGTCAGACTGTTTTCGTCTTCTGCATCTGTGTGACCAGATATAAAGGGTGTGATAAAGAAGAATACCGTTAAAAAAAAAAAAGTTTTTTAATTAAATGAAAATTAATCTTATGCTATTTTTTCTGAACAATATGCTGCTAGGTCCATTTAGTGTCCCTTAATTCTGGACAGTCCAGAAGAACTCTGGATGGTTGGCAACCTGCCTTGAACCTAGATTCCATACCCTTGTTTATAAGTTGCACAACATAGAATTAATTCCACAGACATGATGGTCGAAGGCCAGGTTACCGACTGCATGCATCCCCAAATCCCTGACTACAGGATCTACTCTTAGGGATGTGTTATCAGTGAGGTAGTTTTCAGGAATGGTTGACTTCCCAAAAGATACTGTTATGCATTTATTGTTATTGAGGTTCAGATCATGGCTCTGACACATGTCATTTGTCTGAGTCAGTCCTTTTTTGAGGATATTTGTGTCCTTGGGTGATTCTATGACTGCACCTACTATGCAATCATCTGAAAACTTGATCAGCCACAGTCCCTTTTTGTTGGCTTTAACTTCAGAGAAGTAGATACCAAAAAGAAGTGGACCTAGCAGAGAGCCATGACGGACTCTACTAGTAAGCAGCCTCTTTGTGGAGGTGGAAGTGGACTCCCCATCCTAACTTCTTTGATCCTATCTGAGAGGTACACAGCTATCCCAAAGGTGACATAGGGCTTTATACATAATTTCATGAGTCTGTCTACAATACCTGAGTGGTATATTGTATTAGGTTTTTTGACCAGGTCAATGTAGGCAGTATGAGCTATTTTGTCCTCGTCTACAGACTTGGTGACTGTCTCGAAAAAGTCCATCTGGTTGAGCAGGCATGATCTCCTCCCCATGAAACCAACATGCTTTGCATATAAGGCTATTTAAGCGTGTGAGTCTGTAGTTTCTGGGGTCAGTAGAAGGCTTACCCTTCTGTAGAGGGAAAATTACTGCAATCCTCCATTCACATGGCATGAAACCTGTCTGGAGACTAAGGTTAAATAGTTCCTCTAGTGGTCCTGATAAGTTCTAATTCACTCCATTTTGGAGGCATCCTGAGATATTATTGGGGCCCATTAATATAGTATTCTTGGCCTTGCAGACTGTGTTGAGGACTTGCTCCCTAGTGATATGGGGGGGAGGTGTTTGATGGTATTTCCCGAGGGGAAAGAAGGGTAAAATTGGAGCTGAATTTTTCAGTATGTAGATTCGCCATATATTTTGGCTCTATACAGGTGGTTCCTTTTACAATTAGTATTGCACATTGTTCTGTGCTATGTTTGAGGTTGTGGATATAGCTAAAGGAAGCTTCTTGGACTGGGAGGCTATTTCACCTCAGTTTAGGCTTTAGTAGACTTGATCTGTCATCTGAGTTTCTTATTTAGATTGATGAAATATTTTTTATCTTGCTGGGCATTGCACTTCATAATTATTGCCATAAATTTCTTTCTTTTGTTATGCTACTTATTGATATTGGGATTGGACTGGATTCCACCAGAGTGATTTGTTTTTAGCATTTGTTTTGTGTTTATTCCTGCTGTCTCAGTGCATATATTAACATAATTGTACAGGGTCCCTATGAACAGTTCTGCATAGCCAGCAGTTTTCTCAGGGTTGGGGAGGGGGCTTGAAATATTGCCAGATTATTAAAGTCCAGAAATCTCTGGGCCTGTATGGTTGGGGTCTTCTATGATTCACAGTTTATAGATGGGTAGTTAAAGTCACTTGTGAATATGGTATCAGGTTGAATGATGAATGTCTCAAGTAATTTTCAGTAAGTGTCATGGGTTTCATGAGTCATAGAGGGGAACCGTTAGCTTGCAAGAATATGATACAGGAGTTTGTCTATGGTAATGTGGACACAGAGAAGCTCAAAATCATCATCCTGTTTGTCCAGCCTTGAGGTATGATTGTTTTTGATGTAAATCAAGACACCTCCACCCTTAGTCTTTGCTTAGGTAGTAACTGGTCCAAATGTGTAGAAGGCATTGCAGCGCTGCACTGCAAGGGTGCTCTCAGCAGCTTTATACCATATCTTGTTAACTGTGCAAGTGTTTGTATTCTGCAAGGCTAAGAGAGCTTAGAGGGAGTTTCTTGTTTAGACTCCAGGCATTGAGCAATAACATTTTTTGGTTTTCGAGTGTTGGCTTTGCTATGTCAGAAGGTTTGTCAGTCTGCCATTCCCTAAAAATAGGCACTATGGAGAAGGAGGACAATATTTTAGCCAATATTCAAAAACCTAGAGAGGACAGGTGCAGACCATCCCTAGCAAAGCAGAGTTGAGTATTAATCATATCCTCCCATGCTGACAAATATTGTACCCCCTTGGAGTTAAACCAAAAGCTAAGCCAATTATTAATGTCAATTATGTTTTGTTCATACTGTGGCATGATCCTTGAAGATGGTAGAATGCTGTTCCATGCTAGGCTCATATCAGCATACGACTCATAATCTGACAGCTCTAGCATGCCTCTCTTCATGTAGTCCAGGGAGATATGTCTCAGGTCAATTACACTAACATGAAATGGGACAGAGTCATACAGTACTGGTGATCCAATGACCTAACTACATACATGATTTGGTGGATCCTGGCCCCTTACAGATACCTGACTGTGGCTTTGTCCTTATTTAACCTGGTAAGTGGGACATTTGTGTGTCTTTCACAATGGACTCTCCTTTGACCAAAATATTAGGTTATGTGGAGCTTATGGGCTTAGAAGTTGAGACACCACAAGAAGTTGAAAATTAGACCTGATATAATCACTTCACAATGAAACAGTTACAGTCGTCAGTGATTTGCTTAACTACACCTTCTAATAGTTTTAATTTGAGGAAAACAAAACCAAAAGGAAGGGGTCAAAAAATCAACTCTGGCAAATTTTATTTACAAAATTGAATATCTTTAGAAAGGACATATCATATTCCTATTTACTGTATTGCTGCTGAAACATGTAATGCACTATGGACTCCATCGTAATAAAACAATGATTTCACAGTGGATTATAAATACCTACCTTAGAATTTCAGACTAATCCCATTTTCAAAAGCTGAAGCACAGCATACTTGGAAATGTAATGGAAATGTTTGTCTGAAGTGTTTGCAACACTGTCCGTTATTCATTCTTTGAAAATGTTGGTATGGTATATGTTTAGTAGCTAGAGGATACAGCTGCCTAAAGAATATATTCAGTGTCTCCATCAGAGTAATTCTGCCAATAATTATTAAGAAAATGACACGGTTCATTTCTAGGTCAAGTTCTGTTTATAATTTTGTTAGCAGACTACTTACAGAAACAAAAGACCTCAGTTCTATCTTGGATGCTAGAAAGCTAGTATTTGTGATGAATGTAAATAAAAAATGCAGTTTTATAAAAAAGGCTTCCAGTCAGATCTCATATTATATCTTGCTGCATTAAAAAAAACAACCAAATTAATATCAGGAATGATGAAGTTGTTTGGGGACAATAAAAGTTCCGAGATCATAACCGAAGTACTAAAAAGAGAACAACAAAAAAAAAAACATGCTTTGCATGTCAGGTCCCCCCACCCACACACACACCTGTTTGCACACCTAATATGTGTGTGTGTGTGTGTGTGTGTGTGTGTGTGTGTGTGTGTGTGTGTGTGTGTGTGTGTGTGTGTGTGTGTATAAAATATATGTATGTATAATATATATATATATATATATATATATATATATATATAAACCTCAGGACACTACTATCGCTGCAAAACAACTAAACCTGGAGTGTAGTATAGCCTCTATGTCTATGTGCCTGTTCTGACCTCAGGGATATCTAAATATATGTTTAATCTTTTCATACACAAACATCTGAAATGTAAATGAGGCATCACATAGCATGCAAAGTGCTGCTACTGGAAGTATAACACACAAGATTAAGATTTTGATTTCCCAATCACATTTATCTTGTACTCCTGGGTTTGTATCCCTCATCCTCCATCTTCTTTTTGCTTGTCCTTGAGAAGTCACTTAGCCAGACAGTGCTCCCAGGCTGCCATTTAAATGAGACCCTTGTATCTAATCATTTAGGTGGTGAACAAATACATGAAATTAAAATTAGACACTGCCGCTACACTGAAGTATGAATGGTCATTTCCAAATGCACATATTCATTAGCTGTAATACTATATCTTTTCTAATTGCAAATTGATGTTGTTTTCCACAAGTTTAATCCCCTGTATGAGATAAGTGGGCATTTTTACTCTTGTGCCATAGGTTTCAGCATCCTTGTTCCATAAATGAATAAACTAGGCTGGCCTATATTAATGCAAAATGATAATGGATTTTTTTTCTTTTAAATCAGTCCTTAACTTATTAACATTTTAAATTATAACAACTGTCAGTCATTAGCAAGAATACTAAAAATAAAAAGAAGTAGACAGAGACGTTGTATCTTGCTAAGTGATTACCTGGTTGGATATCAAAGGGCAACCAAACTGAGGAATGAGCTTACTGCTAAAAAGCGTTATTACAGGTAATGAACAGATCAAACAACAAGTGTTAATTCTGACAGTAATATTTGATTGTATGTTGTAGTACATTGCAGATATGTTAAAATTAATTTACAAACTGACTCTTGCTGCACAGGATTTACTTAACTTCAGGGAAAGTGGCCTGGATTCAGTAAGAAGACCTGATGCTAGAGGACTTGCAAGCATGGAGATGGCTGTTTCATCTTGCTGGAAGATGTTTCTTGTAACATTTCAGCTTCTGGTTCCTAAAAAATGTATTAGGGAATGTGACATTACTATCTGTAGACATAACAGAGTGTAAGAGATCCCCAGCATTCTCCATGGCTATGAACATTCAGAAGATTATATGCTGTTAACTATCAGAGGACATTGCATGGAAGAGATAAAACATACCATAAACAGCTCACTTAAAAAAAGTCAATCACAAAAGTAGTCTGTTCTGTTTCCAGCACCTTTAACACCACATAGGGCTGTTTTTCTCAGTAAGACAATCGATTGCAGCAAAGAAAGGACAATCTTCTCCAGTTCCACTAACAATTTAGAGTTTATTTGTGGAAGCAGTCAAAAGGTTCATGTTTTATTGATACATGTTAACATAAACGTGCATTGCTCACTATATTAAAAATATAAATATCCCACCCTCCTCTCTTTAATAATGCAGTTACTGTCTACTCCATCCTTCCATGGTTACACCGCAGACAGCTTTTATATGCACCCCATGCAAAGACACTGCTATCCACCGAGTTTACTAAACAAGACTATGCATTTACTAAAGTGACTGTAAGTTTGTATGTTACTCTCTGATGCAGCTCTCATTTGTCACCTTATGGTATTATCATGATCTTGTACTGAAGTGTATGTAAATATATAAATGTGTTTATACTGCTCCTGTGTAACTCTTTTATTTCATTGTTCTACTGTAAACTATTAATGTGTGCACCTCTACCTCCTGGTCAGGCAGTAAATGAAAAGGTTCTTTTGACTTGTTCACCTACCCAGTTAACAAGCTTAAATAAATAAATATAATGGAAGAAAAGTAGAACTGATAGAGGGACTATGATTGCAAGCTGGGATGGTATAGAAAATAAAATGTAATCTGTATGGCTTATCTTAATATATGTTGAATAATTTTGATGCGTAGCTGTATAAATGGCACAACTTGGTTTGAGTTTGTTCAGCTGTGACTGTTACACCAGTGTGTTCATAGGTAATTACTAAGTAAGTGATCCCAAATGCAATTGAGGAATCTAGCCCAATGTCCTCAGACCATTATTTGATTACGTGACATGAGTCACACTGTGGGCAAATTGAGGTTGAGGGAATCAAACTCTGGACTACAGGAAGTAATACATTAATACCTCAATGTCCTAATCCTCTATGCTAACTGCCAGACAAATACTCTATGAAAAGTAAGAAAGTAAATATATATAAATAAATCAGAAAGTATAAGTCATGGTAATTTTGATAAATCCATGTTGCTATATATGCCATAAATCAAGGCTACATACTGCAATACAGAAGTACTGTGGAACTGATAGTAGTAAACCAAATGCAGTAATGAAATGGTCTGTGATTGTTAGTGTATAAGTACAAATAACCAGTTACTCAGAAAATAAAAAATTATGAGAGATAAGACACTACGAGGGACTGATTAGTATACTCATATTACTTGCATTGCATTTTTTCTGCCTTCTCCACATTCCGCAGCCTACATTTCACTTTTTGCTGTTGCTGAAGTACTTGTGTCTGTGCCATATATTTTTGTAGTACTGGCAGTAGTTTATTGCTGCTTGTTTTGTAAAAGCCATTCTGGTGTTAATAGTAAAATATATAAATTATCACTTTTAACTTGTGATTTTGTAGTCATAGCTAGTAATATTTCTATAGTATTAATCATGTGAACTTATTTAATTCACTGTCTGGCAAGGATTTAATTGTAAACATTTTATAGGTTATTTAAAAAATACAGCATGCCATACCAGTTATATTTCCTTGTTTCCATGGACAGAATAGCAAATTAATTAGTTGGTAAAGGCTTCTAAGGGTTCCACTTGAAAACATCAAAAACCCATAACATCTAAATTCATAGCATCTAAACCACAACATCTAAAACCCAAAACATGTAAAACTCATAACATTGAATCTCAAAACATTGAAAGCTACAAAGCAACTATAAATAACATCCCACAGAGGTTTTATTACGTTTATGCAGGGGGCAAGCCCCTCCGCCCCCACACCCCCCATAAATTAAATACACCAACTCTGAGGTTGCACTACAGTGGGGGAAAAAGTTAATATCCCCCCTGCATAAATGTAGTCAACAGTGTATGGGATGTTATTTATAGTTGCTTTGTAGTTTTCAATGTTCTGAGATTCGATGTTATGAGTTTTAGATGTTTTGGATTTCCGATCATTTAGTCTCGCTGTTTTGAATTTAGATGTTATGAGCTTTTGATCATATGAAGTGGAACCCTTCTAGATACTGAACAAGTTTATTACTTATGAGGTCCAGTTTGCAAAGCCCCATGTTTAACTGCACTATGTGAGATTGCACAATGCTCAGGTTTGGGAAGTATGGCCTTTCCCTGACAATGTGCACTCTTGGAGTTAGTTTATATAATTATCAAGGGGTGTTGGGGTGCAGCCCCCCATCATAGTGGTGGTGCTTGTCCCATGCAAAAAAAAACAATGTTTTATTCATTTCTTTTGACTTATGTTTTGCATGGGCTGGGATTTTTGCTTGGTGCATGCATCATAGTTTGTTGACATTTGCAAAGTCAATGTTTTCTGGTCGATGTTGTGAACAGAGTCGTTTGAGTGTCCTGATGAAATTGAGTACTCACACACACACACACACACACACACACATATATATATATATATATATATATATATATATATATATATACATATGTGTGTGTGTGTGTGTATATATATATATATATATATATATATATATATATATATATATGAAACGTTTCAGCATTTTATTATACTTTAGCTTCCTATTTGAATTGTCATTTGATAAGCTATGACGTGTTAATTGTCAGCCTAGATGATGCTATGTATTTTGCTTCAAAAATATTCTGCTGTCTGCAATATAAAACTAAAACACCTTTTAGGGTATTTAACTGACAGAATGTAGAAATCAATGTAACGTTAACCCAAGTAAACATATTAACATCATAATCAAATTCCATGTTCCTGTAGGACCATTTCAGCCAAAACCCACCACCAGGCTGTCAAAACTAACATCTTTGAGGGAATGGTTTGCCATGGAGTACCAACTGTTACAATTTCTAGAGGAAAAGTGGTTTATAAAGATGGAGTTTTGAATGTTGAACAAGGACATGGAAAATACATTCCTCGAACACCTTGTCCAGAATATGTCTATAAAAGGATCAAGCAAAGGGATCAGGTATCATAAGGCAGCATATTACATCAGTTGTTTTGAATGCATATTTTATGAATACACTTAAAAGCTCTTGTAAATAATATGAAATATTGGTACTTTGTAAATGGGTACTAACATTAGCACAATGTTGTTGTTGTGTCTTTCGGCTTTTAGGGGTCGCCACAGCGGAACTCCGGTCTGCTAATGATTGGCAGTAGATTTTTACGTGCTGAATTGCTGGCCCTGATGCACAACCTTCAATGAAGGTATGCCCATTCACGCATGTCTCCACACAGAAGACGCTCTAGCTGAGAATCGAACAGGACAACATCTTACTGTGAGGCGACAATGTTACCGCAGCTCCACCACCACAGTATTAGCACAATGTTATATGTTATATAAAAATAAATAATAAATAATTCCTAGAAACATTCTCATTTTGAGCTGACTTTAGCAGTAATGGGATTCATCAACTGTGCTCAGCAGAATCAGTGTTTAGTTGCATAGTGTGACTTGATGTTATTGAAACTGTAAAACTTTGGTGGCAGGAAAGTTACCACTTTCCATTTTCCTCCAGAAGTGTTCATTTCAGAGTAAGCATATTTAGAGTAATGGTGATGTGGGATGCATAAGAGCTTGACCCCTGCAAAAGTGCTTGTTTTGTGTTTTTATGAAGGTTAGCTTTTTATTGGCTTTTCATCATTCTCAATATATCATAACTCATTCTGATGCATTATTATGAATCTGATGATTCCCACAGAATACTAAACCTCACTGCATATTCTGCCACCTTTTAAGACATCTGATTCATTCAATGTTTGCATACTATAAAACATAGAAAAAGCTTACTAATGAAAGTGATAATGTGAAATGAAGCAATCACCAACTACCTTATTAATGATTTTACTTTATAGCTGTACATCTAGTCAAGACTTTCTGAAATATTTTCATAATGCACAAACTGTGAAAATCTGTGTAAGATAAATAAAAATGCTTGTTTAGCTTATCCTGTATTTAAGAACAGCCAGGAGGCCTGCATATCTGCTTAACATTAATAAGGGAACTTGAGATAATGCAAGATAAGTATAATATGGGTTGTCCTTTAACTGGTCACATTTCAGCTGCTTGCATTTTCTCCAAGATAGTGTGACCTTGGGCTTAGGTTCATAGGTAGGTACTACACTATTGGCCCAAGGGCCTAAGTAAGCCTAGCCAACAAGGTTCTCTGGCTTACGCCACCCAATAAAGTTATTTTCCTGTGGCCCTGTCGAGCAGAGCCATAGAAGTGATCCCCAGGGTGTATTTCTTGAAACACAGAATATATAGAATTCCAGGATGTGAAGACAGACCTACCATATTAGGAGTGAGTGGGGTTTGGGGGTTGACCCCTTACAGTAAATTCTCTTTTCTGACTTTTGTCATTTGTGAGTGATAAGCAGTGGGTTACTGGGTGAAGAACAGATGTTTTTTTTGCATTCTTAGTAACTCCTGTAATATAATCTATGATTAATATAATGTTTTTGGTTTATCCATATATGACAAGAGCAGAGAAGAATGAAGTTGGTGTCAACTATTATTTATCATTCAGATGTCAATTGGTACAGCTCCCTATAGCCCCTAAATGGATATTTCATATTCAGTGAGATGATATCTTATGTTGTTTGGAGTAGGATAATATGACAAGGGCCAGGTGTGTGAAACATGATTTCTCAGAGTTGAAAACCACAGGAAGTATTTAAAATAACATTGTAGTACAGGTGCACACAAATAAAGAAAAATAAAATCTAAACTAAGCTTCGCTGTATTCCTGACTGTATCTAAGAGAGTTATACTGTTCCCTAGAAACTTACTTCATTAGAGCAAGGCAGATGTAGTGAATGGTCCTTGTTGTTGTCAGGTCCAAAACAGAATGCAGAATGCTCTGTCTCACTAAGAGACTTCTCAAAATAATATCTAAAATATTACTGCTGGATAGCTTGCAGAATGACATAATTTCTGGTCATCTGACATCTACTTGTCATGCAAAACCCACTGTTGAAGCTGGCAGTATTTAGCATCTACCTGTAAAAATATTCATACAGGGGCTTTTGCTCAGCTCTTTGGCAAATGGTGGAAGTCATAAAACAATTACATTCCTTCACGCTTCCAAAGTAGCAATTAGTTCACCCTAAAGACAATATAGAAAGCTTCCTAGTACAGACTTTTTGTCTCTAGCCGCATTGAAACATCTTTATGGCAGAGCCTATGAAGTAATTTAATTTCAGATATTTTTCTAAAGTTTGCTGGACTGAGGTTAACCTCCTGTATTCCAGTTTCCACTATTAAAATATATACATTTAAACAGTTACAATACAATAATGCATGTACATTTCTGTTCTCTTCCAGTAGGGCACACTGTTGATACATTTTAAACACATCATGTTACAAATACCTTTTCAACCAAACATCTGTACAGAGCAGTTTGATATACATGATATACAGTTCTAATACATTTGTAACACAGGCATCTTATATAACTTTATTTGATATTCACAAATGACATATAATTACTTACAAAATTCCAGCTAGCTGTGCTGGCAGTACCCCCTTTCATCATACTGGGTATAGTATATTTGCTAAACTGTTTTGACCCCATGTTCCATTCAAATAGTAACATAAACTTGTAACATCTATAAATGGAGGGAACAATAAGTAGACCTTCTGAAATTGAGAAGCACGCTCTCCAACCTGGAGATCTGTCTTAACTTTGGAAGGATTTATTTTACTATTTCTGTCACTTATATTTAATGCTTTAACTTTAACTTAATGTTGTTGCTGTTAGCAATTAATTACTGCTAAAAATGCTGAATGTAAAGCTACATGTGAACTGAGTTTCTGCAGTACAGTTAGTCATACCTTATATTGCCTGACTGCGGTCAATACATCTCTTGTACTTCTTTTGTGATAAGTCATTCATAAACCTTAATATCATCTTAATTGTGTAAATGCAAAATTTGTCCCACCAACAAAACAATGTAAAAAAGTGGCTGTCCCAACTCTAATATCCTTTCTGCTAAAAATGGTTAGAGGTTTACCATAGACTGGAAGGATTCCCTGCAGCATATTCTGATTTTCAAGTCTTAAAGAAGATTTCTCAGACTTCAGATGGAAAACCACGAATACCAGTCTGTGATCTTTCCCTACAACCTAGTCATCACTTCTTTTACTTCTTTTCCACATGTCACTCATCAGTGGTAGCTTCTCACAGGTTGAGAGGCATTCATATATTCCTTTATTTGGATTGCCGTCTCTGGCAGCTCCAGTTAAATAATAAATTGGGGGACTACTGAGAAACAGTGTTTTATCTGGACTCTCTGGGGATCACTATCAACAGCAAGAAGTTTTATCTATGGTAGAGATCTCTTATTGAAATTTTGCTGGACAATGCAATGAGAATCTTATCTCCTGCTAATGACAAGGTACAGGACATCGTGACCTACTTTCACTGTACTCCTCAGCTGAGTCAGAGAGTCAGTCCCTTCCTCAGCATCAAAATCCACATGTTGGCCAACACATTCATTTTTAAAAATAACAGATTATGTATGAGAAAATGTTATCATTAACTAAGAAACTTATAAAAACAACCACAGGACTTACCAGAACAGAATGATTTTTCCTGCATGCTTTCATAATCACAGAGCTACATTTGTGGACTTCAGCAAAACAGGTAAATAAGAACTGGCCCTTCATCCCATCTCAGTATCTGACAACTGATTTATTTGTTTGCTTGTTTATTTATTTATTTATTCATTCATTCATTCATTGACAGGGGCACTGATCCAGCATGGGGTTTATAACCAGATTAAAAAAATATGAGACAATATAACAAGCAAGTTGCACAGTAACTTGCATTAATAAAACAACAGTGGAATCAAAGATACACAAACAATGGTATGACTAATAATTGCAGGATTATCAGTAGGCTGCTAAACTATGGTATATGGTTCTTTAAACATATGATGCAGAACTTTTCTGGAGTCATTCTTTGTCCAGAGTCTGTTGTCCCTTTCTCAGTAGGTACTTCAAATTATGAAAGAGCTGCTGGCAGTCATCTTCCTGTTTATGAAGATGTTTAAGAACAATTAAAGCCAATGGGGTCCTGATGGTGATTATGAATAACATTGCAGACATATGGTATGGAAAAAATAGAACAACACTCACTCCTGCCACTTCTGCAGGATAGGAATAATGTTGTGGGTACTGACTCTTTCCCTCAATATTCCTTTGTTAGTAGTTCACATAACACAGGTACTGGAATGCCTGGCAGATCACTTATCTTTCACAGTTCTTCTGGATGACAATTGGCAGCTAAATGAAGAAATATCCTCCATTCTACCTTCCTCACTGATTATTTTGGAAGATTGATTCCTAGATGAAAACATACATAGCATGTTTATCTGACCATTAGAAGTCTATCTGATGAAGTCCCAACATTTGGCATCTCCTGTCAATAAGTACATGGCAGCATAACCTGGAGCAAATTTATTAATTCCCATTCACTCATCTAGGTAAGTTTTCAAAAGCAGAATGGAGTTAGTTACATTGTTGGATATACAGAAAAAGTTTGTTTAACAGGTGCTGAATGCATTGTGACACATATCTGCCTTGGCAACAGGTTCTGTTGAAGTTGTGATGGAGATTTAGATCGTTAGATGTTTAATGCTCCAACGACTGGATCTATACCCAAGTGTCATTTCCCATTCCCCTGGAACATATTAACAATAGCCAGGAAAACTACTACAACGAATTGGGAAAAAATGAGGTTACACCTTCATTTGCAGAATTTGTAAATACTGTTACTGTTGTGTCAAAAAGAAATGTCTACTGTTAAGATTAAAACAAATAAAATGACCAAGAATATAATTACTGGTTAAAATCATTCTTAATTAATATAGAAATATTAATCTATGGTCTACAAACAGTTTGTACTTTTTGACTGTTTAATGAATCTTAAGAACTGATGCAGACACTTGTATAAACAATTTGTGTTATTATGCTTGTGTTTTTGTTACTGTGTATAAAATCTCAGAGTGCATATTACTGGTATTGCCTATCATACCAAAACATAGGAGGTTACACAGGTTTATGGTCTTTCATGGCCTATAACTCTTAACTGATCAGTATAGCTCAAGGATCTCTTATTTGGAATGGCTTTGGTTAGGAGTTGTGGCCTTTCAAGCAGGGCTAGATACATGCCAAAAGGGCATTCTATTCTATTGTAGGCCTAATAAGGAGAGAAGGGGGGGGGGTGATAACCTCTTTAGATCCAGAAGAGTTTACTTTGGTGATAAAATGAGTAAGACAGAATAATTTCCAGACTACTTATCACATGATGGTAAAATGATAATTCATTGACCCAAAATATGGCCATGTTCATAAAAAAATAATAATAATAATATCAGCCTTTAGACGATGTATTATTTATATAGTAGAGCTGGTATGTACTTGTTTTGTAAAAGGTACTATATCTACATTTTTTTTCATATTAAGATTAATCAATCTCATGATCTGTATAGCAAGTACTGATGTCATCTAACCCATATTAACTCCAAATAGATGGAGATATTCACCCAAACCCTGGCCCAACCACTCTTGATCACTCCACCTCTAACTCTAATAACCCAACTAAATTACTATCTATAAATAGGCCCCCCCAACTCTCTCCTGGTCTGCCATCTAAATATTAGAAGCATTAACAATGAGGTACATAACTTACATACACTATTAGAATACCGCTCCCCTGATATACTGTGTCTAACTGAAACCTGGTTAAAGCCATCAATCTCAGATAATGAAGTTTTACCACCTGACTACAACATAATTAGACTTGACCTTGCTACTAGGAAGGGAGGTGGAATAGCTGATCTCTTTAAAGCTATACTAACTGTCACTATAGACCCCATTCAACCACCCCCCAGGTCAATAATGCAGAAATTCTCTCTACCAGATTTCAGATTAATAAAAATAAATGTATAAATATTGTCTGCATGTACATTCCCCCAGGGAATGCTACCAATACCCTAGAAGACATCCTCCACTGGTTAACTAATACCTATCCCCAAGAAACCACAGTACTAGGAGATTTTAATATACACTAGAACTCCTGCTCCTCGGAATCTCCTAATACCCATGTAAACCTATATTGGTTTACACAGGTCATATCCACTGCCACCATGATAATCAAATCTAATCATAAAGAAAGTATACTGGACTGGATACTAATCAATACTCATCCCCAAATGCATACATCAGGGACCCTCCCTGATGACCTCAGTGATCACCTCCTTACCTTTATAGTTAAACACAAAACCAATCATCCCCACCAGCCCACCTATAGAGTAGTTAGAAATAATAAGAACGTTAATCCTACCAACATTCAAGATGAGCTCAAATCATGTAACTTGTCTACCCTAAAATACCTACCCCCTGGAGGAAGCTGTTGCTTACTTTAACAATAAATTCCTTACCATCCCTAATTCCCATGCTCCTGCTTACTCCACTAGGACCAAAACTAAAATTGCACCTTGGCTCTCTAAAGATACCAAATCAAAAATCATACTTAGAAACAAAGCATGGGCCATATGGCATACCACTAAAGCCCCCCCTAGATCAATTAAAATACCGGCAATTAAGGAATGAGACAAAAAGATCCATTTTATTAGATAAAAAAACTTCTATTTCCATCTCCAGCAGAGAAATCAAAATAACCCACAAAAGATTTGGGCAGGCATAAATGAACTACTGCACCCAGGACAAACCACCACATCAACTCCCTCAGCCTCTTCTGATAAACTACCAGAGGATGTTGCTAACACCTTCAACAGTTTCTTTACTGAGACTGTCCAGGCCCTAGCTGGCCAGTTACCCCTGCATTCCTCTAACATACAGGATGCCATTCCCACTAGCCAGCACTCCTTCACCTTCCAACCAGTCACTACATCTTTTATTCACACCCTAATCAAAAAACTAAAACCTAAAACTCTAGCTGCTGATCTTCCTGCTGAATATCTGCAAAAAGCTGCAGATGTCATAGCATATCCCATCTCCATTATAATCAATCGTACCATATCAGAAGCCACTGTCCCATCTATTTGGAACATTTCTCATGTCATACCCCTTCATAAAGGTAGTAGCTCTACTGAATTATCTAACTTTTGACCTATAGCTATCTTGTCACCACTAGCAAAAATCATGGAAAAGTACATCCATAAACAGCTACTTCACTATTTAATCCAGAACAACCTACTGGCCAACTCTCAGCATGGCTTTAGACCACATCATAGTACCATCTCAGCCCTTCTCACCTTCTGTAATTCTATAAACTATAACTGGAACAACAACAAATTATCCTCCGCTCTTTTTTTGAACCTCTCAAAGGCTTTTGACATGGTTAATCACCAACTACTCATCCACACCCTGAAAACAAATTCCTTAGACATGCACACTCTCCACTGGTTCCAGTCTTATCTGAGTGACAGACAGCAAGCCGTCCTATGGCAGAATAAACTATCCAACCTCTTACCCAACACTCTGGGTGTCCCCCAAGGGACTATTCTGGGACCTCTTTTGTTTTCCATATTCATTAATGACCTACATACTGTCATCCCAAAAGCAAACTGCATTCAATATGCAGATGACTCCACCTTGATTTGCTCTGCCACCTCCCAGCCAGAACTGCAGACACTAACTCAGGATATTTTTAACAGAGTTGAAAATTGACTTTCTAATCGTCGTTTGATTTTAAACCCTAACAAAACTAAGCTACTACTTTTCTCCCCCACCCAAAATTCCACAATATTATCCTTCTCCATTGAGCCTAATAATGGGACCATAATCTCCCCAGATGTCTATGCAAAGCTCCTAGGTGTAATCATAGATGACAATCTTAAATTTGATATGCATGTCAGTAAAACTATCAAAACCATTAATAAAAAACTTGGCTCACTATACAGGATCAAACCATTCCTAACCCCACTTGCCAGAACTGCCATTGCCCGCACTCATCTACTATCTACCCTTCTCTATGCCTCCCCACTACTTACCAATTTAAATAAAACTGATCTTAACAAACTCTCTAGCTGTTACAATCACATAGCTAGATTTGCAACTGGGTTGCCCTATAGAACACATCATTGTATAAACCTAAATAATCTTAGCTGGCTAGAACTGCCCAGGTTAATTTTCTACAACCAACTCATAGTAGTTCATAACGTACTTTACCAACCTGAAAAAATACCTGCACTTAAAAACATCATCTACCCCTACTGCAACCCCAGACCACTTTGCTCTTCTAATAGACTTTTAGTTCAGATTGTCAAAGCCAATAACTCAGCCGGTGACTCTGTTGGCAAAACTTGGAACTCACTGCCTGCTGACGTTACTCTAGAGTCATCCCTAACTCAATTCAAGAAAAGTTTCAGGCAGTATTTCAATTCTTATTGGTTATGTCCTTGCTCCAAGCCTGACTAAATCTTTAGTTATATTAGTGTAACAATACTATTTCTCCTGCAATTAACTTGTGTGTAATTTCTTAGACAAGTTTGTGAGATTGTTTAACTTACTTGTCTCTACAGTGTCTGAAAACTGTTCTTAAGTTGTACTATATATGTTTTCTTTTGTAACTATCTTTGGAGCTTTTCTCCACGGGTCTCTGCTGAAAATGGACATGTATCCAGTCGGACTATCCTGGTCAATAAATGTAAAATAAAAATAAATAAATATTCTGTACACCATGCACTAACATAATTTAGCCTATGATATGTACACCACATATTGATGTGATTTAACGGGTCCACTTTGTAATTTCGAAATACTGAAATCCCGAATTTCAGTATTCCGAAACCACAAAGCCGAAAACCCAACCAAAACTCACAAACTCGAAAACACACAACCGTGAAATTCAAAATCCCGCACTCACACTACACATACAGCACACATATAAACATACACAACCCCCCCACAATCAAACAAACTAATCTGCTTCGCCCCCCACACCACCCTACTTATATATTCTAACTCCGAGATTACACAAACAGTAACACAAACAAAACTCACACACACACATCTTACAGTCCCTCAAACACACACAACAGTCACAACACACACTTACACACACTAAATCCCTAACCAGCATGCTAACACACACAAACCTACCAAAATAAAACCTAAACATCCACATTCCGTACCACCGGAAGCCGAAATTCGAAATATCGGTACTTTGGTATTTTGAATTTTGTGCTTCTGCCGGTTTCGGAAATGTGAGTGTTCGACTTTGTAAGTTCGAAATACTGAAATTCGGGATTTCAGTATTTCGAAATTACAAAGTGGACCCAATTTAACGTAGGATCTGTATGCCTTATACTGGTGTGATTTATATCTGTACACCACATAACAATGTGATGTAGCCCATGGTCTATACACCACATAGTGATGTGATTTAGCCCATGATTTCTACACAATGTACCGATGTGATTTAACCCAATGATCTGCACACCATGTATATGTACTGATGTACTGATGTCATTTAGCTCATTATCTGCTCACCACATACTAATATGATGTAGCCAATGATCTACTAAGACAACTTGGTACACTCAACATGATAGCAAAATTAAGCTTAGTCAAGCCAAAATGCAACTTGTATGTACTACATGTTAGATTTAATGATTTAAGGTTTACACCACTAAAATATATGAAAGAATACTTGCTGGATATAACAAAGGCTTTGGAAACATAGGGAGTACTGTTTATGTTGAGTGAAATAATTCCTTCACACTCTTTGAAAAACTGCATGTGTATAAAATCTCAAATGTTTAATAACTGGCTAAGGGAATTGTCTGGTATGCAATATTCACTTAATTAACTACTGGAAAGAAAGTTGTGATCAGAGAATGCTTTTATGGGATGACACTCATCTGAAGGAGTATGGATGAAATTTTATGGGCAGTAAAATTAATTCACAGCTGGACATTTTTCTGGAAAAAAACAAACTGTGAAGTATAAGGCAATTTGTGAAAAATCTAGGAAACCTGTTAACTGTTTCTTTGTAATGCAAACAACCTGGTAAATAAATATGAAGAACCATCCGTTTTAATTGCTACATATCAGTACAAAATTCTTGCTGTTACTGAGTTCTGAAATTCTTCATCTTATTTTTTAAGGGACTTTGTTAAGTATTAATGCATACATGATGGTATTGTATTCTGGGTACATAAATCAATAACATCTTGTCTCATCAAGTCTGAGCAGGTGTATAAAACTTCAGCTATTCAAATTCTTAATGGTACTTCTACAAACTTTTATGAAGTTCTTACATACCATTCCCCAAGTATGGATAGTAGTTGCCATTGGCAATATCTAAAGAATCTGGACAACTCTCTGGATAAAAAGGGTGAAATATTACAGGGGATGTTAAATACCCCAAGACTGGTTGGGAATTTTGAATACCCCAAGATTGACTGGAATATACGAAGTGGCATCTCATATTTTCACTAGGAATTTATTAATATTGCGCATTTTCATGGAATGACTCAACTAGTTAGCTTTAATACTAGAGGAAGTAGAATATACTGGATCTTATTATCACAAATGTACCTGAAAAGGTACTGGATCTTATTATCACAAATGTACCTGAAAAGGTACTGGATCATATTATCACAAATGTACCTGAAAAGGTACTGGATCTTATTATCACAAATGTACCTGAAAAGGTAGCTTCTTTAAAGTTACTTTCTCCAGAGGGTACATCTGACAACTGTTCTGTATTTTTGTTTTAGACACAGCAACCCGTTCCATATTACAATCACTGAAATATGAATGTGATAAAGGTGCCTTACAAAATTTACCTTTGCAATTAACTAAGACTGAATGGTCAACCCAGCCACAGAATTTAGACAGTTGCTACGGATATCAAATTATTGAAGAATATTTGCAGGCTTGTGTTTATTCCTCAGTTTGAACAGAGAATAACAAGTCATCATTTCCTTATTGGTGGACTAAGTCCTTAATAAAACAATGAAGCAATTTAAGAAATGTCCAACTGATATTAATAGGAAGATAGTTAACAAGATTAAAAAAAAAAAATTAAGGATGTCAAGGGTTGTTATGAAAGTAAATTGATCTGCAATTGAAGAACAAGAAAGAATTTTATAAATATATGAATAACTCAGGCAAGAGAATCAGTTGAATATTTACACTATTTGAAAACAAAGCCACTAGAAATGTTAGTCGGATAGCTAATGGATTTAATCTTTTTTACACTAACATTGTCCTGACTACCATGGGTGATTGGCAATGCAGGTTCTTGTCCAAGTATATCTTAATCACTTATACTAGCTGCCTTTTCAAAGTTAAAAGATACAACATCCATGGGCCCAGACCTGATTCCAGCCAGTCAGTTAATTACTTTGAAGAATATAGTCACACCTAGATTAACTTTTATATTTAATTAACTATTGGAAAAGGATATGGTCCTTGAATCATGGAAACTATCATGTGTATCTCTTATTTATAAGAAAATATAGAGAGACCATTTGTGAAACTACAGGTCTAGTAGTTTTACTTCACTAATGGGAAAGTGTTTTGACAGATGCTTACTGGATCTTATGACTAACTCCAAGAATAATACAGATACACTAGATATCATCATGGTTTCACGAGAGGAAAATCAAAACTGAGCAACTTAGTTAATTTTTATAACTATATAAAATAAGTTCTTGATCTGAATTTGTATCCTGGTGCAATTTTTTTGACTTATCCAAAGCTTTTGATAGCTAACCACATGTGGTTGTTATAAAGTGTTTTAAGTGATTATAAAATGAACAGTTACATTACAAACTGGACTGCAAATTGGTTGCTGGGTAGAAAACACAGAGTTGAGCTTCAGAGCATTCACTCAAATTATCTAGATATAAAGGTTGTCATTCCTCAGTGATCTGTGCTAAGCCCTGCTTTATTCAATTTGGTGTTATCAACAATTCCTAAGAACAAAAAATACTGTGCACCAAAATACGCTGATGATTGTAAAATTGGATTTACACTACAAAAGCATTCTGACATAGATGAGCTAAATGAATATCTAAAGTTAGTGATTACCATTTAGTACAGACAAGTGCAAAGTTGTGTATTTTTCAAATAAAATTATTAAACAACCGGTTTACTTGATGGCTTCTCAAATACTGGGCATCAAGAAATATAAAGATTTAGGAATGCTGATTACTTCAAAATTTTCTTTTAAATCTCATTCTGAGCTTCTAGTAATCAGACCTACTAAACATATGAGCTATTTTTTAAGAAAACTATCAACCAGGGATGAAAGTGTATTAATATTAACATTCAAAACTTCTATCAGACCTCTCTTGGAATATAATAATTCCTTCTGTGCCTATACAACATGACAGCGGAGAAGGCTGGAGGGGATGCATACATACACGCACACGCACACACACACACACACACACACACACACACACACACACACACACACACACACACGTGCACAAATACACAAACTCACTAAGTGGTTACATAGGGGTAATAAGGAACCCTAGAAGTTCACCTGCTTGCATAGCTCTTGAATTTAGGACAAAACCAAATTCCCCAGCAAAATCCCTCTAAGACACAGCAAACTCTGTGCATAAGGCACCAGATCAAGGAAAAAATAATGAAAATATGGTAGTGTGAGACAAGTGTACTAATCTGTGAAACCTATATACATAGTACATTATCATAAGAATGGACAATGATAAAGGATTGTGATATTTATGTGAACCACAGTACAAAATATTTTAACACCACTCTAAGCATGTCATTATATATTTACCACTACTCTGTCAACATCATCAAATATTTATCACCCTTCTGCCAGTGTCATTAATCAGTGTAACTAATTACTATTCTATCAAAAACAAAGAAAAAATTACATATACTGCAAATAAGAACAAAAGTGAAAAAAATCTTAAACATACACATTTAAAATTAATTAATTAATTTAATAAATAAACAAATTAAATTTAATAAAATAAAAAATGTAACCAGAAAAATTAACCTGAAAGTTAAATACTGAATAACTAATAAATACACACACATAAGTATTAAAGCTATAAAATAATAATATAACTTGAAGGGTCTACTTATTACAAAACTAAGAACTAAAACTGTGACAAAAAACAAAACCAGCACTCAGTATTGAAGGTACCAGGTTGCAGTGACTAAAAAATGTGTTGTTTAATACACTTGATTAAGCACTTTCATCAGAACAAACCTGACTTCATCAGAATCTAATTACAACATACAAAAGCAGGCTTTTAACCCCCCCCCCCATTTAGTCATGTGACATTAACCGAATTAAACACCACCCCTTTTTAAAAGAAAACAACATAACCTTTTAAAACTTTAAAACATATTGTGTTTATACTTTGTAAGATGGAAGTCTGGAAGTACTGGCTATTGAAATGCATTCATTTAGCCCAGGGAACACATTAGCCCATAGTTTTAGTTGCCATAACGTCTTCCTCTCCTCAATTAAATCCTCCCAAGGTCCATCTCTAGGATTCCTTACCACAGTGTCCAACCCATAAAAGACAAACTTATGCTCAGGGTATTTTTCTATATGTTTATACAGAGAGCTATCTGTGTCCATCTTTCTAATACTTGCCACGTACTCATATAGTCTTTCTTTAAATTTTCGCTGGGTCTTCCCCGCATAAAAACATTTACACTGTTGGCACTTAGCCAAGTAGATCACCCCACTAGTGATGCAATTACAATGAATGGAAGCAAAAGTGTTAGTTCCATTAATCTGAACCATGTCACACTCCAGAATATACTTGCATTGTCCACAACAATTGCATTTGAACATACCCCTCTTCCTACTAGTAGATACCTGACAGTCTCCCTTTTCTTCAAGCAAATTCTTAAGGGATCTACCTCTCCTATACACCATAACTGATCTTGCTCCAAACAACCTGACTAGTCCCTTCAAAGTAAGAAAAACCTCCCAATATTTTCTCAATATACCAGTAACAACCTCATGTTTCCAAGTAAAGGTAGTAATAAAGGAAAAAGAGTATTCATTAATTCCTAGTATAACCCACTCCTTAACCACTTGAGTTTGAGCAGTACCTAAAATTGGAAACAACTCACCACCCTCTCTCATGTTTAACACTTCCTGATGTACCTCACAAATTAGGGACCTAGGGTATTCTCAAGCCATAAACATAGCCTTCAGTTTATTAAATTCATCCACCAACAAACAATCATCATATATCATACGGGCCAACCTAATATATTGCCTCTTAACAATACCCCTCTTCTGCTTGTCAGGATGGTTACTGTCATAATGCAAGAGGCTGTTAGAATAGGTAGGTTTTCTATAAATCCTTACTTAGACAAACATCCAAATAGTTGGTAGCATCCCTATTATAGTGATAGGTAAACTTCAGAAAATCCGTAGTATTATTTAAATAATCAATAAACTCATGGGACTCCTTTTCATTACAGTCCCATGCTATAAAAAAGTCATCCAAAAATCACAAGTATAATTTCCACTAAACAAGTGCAAATTTTTCAAACAGGTATTTCTTCTCCCATTGTAGAAGTACCACATTGGCAAATACCAGGGCACAAGAGGTCCCCATTGCCATACACTTGGTTTGATGAAAATACTGCCCATCAATGTACACAAAATTGTTCGTTAACACAACTTCCACAAGGGTGGATAAAACATTGACTTCATTATTACTAAACAATCCTGATTCATGTAAATATTCACTGAACCATTCTAGTCCTACATTGTGGGGAACAACATTAAACAGGTTAACAATGTCAATTGTTAAAAAAAAACTTAAGTTGTCAGAAAGCTCTGCTCCACCCACTTTGAGAAGAAAATCCCAAGAATCTCAACACAAATGCTCAGATTGCTCTAAAACACCTTTTACTAAGATCAGTGTACTTGGCCAAGGAATGGGTTTTTGAGGTACCCAAGTTGATAATCGGTATCATAGGTGGATCGGTAGTTGATATGTGAACCTTTGGGATACCAAAAATGGAGGGAATACAGGGAAACTTAGTATACAAATTGGTGTATAAAGTGACATCAATTTGCTCCTGGTCTAACATATCTTGTAACCAGAAATCAATTCTTCTGTAAGCTATATTAATAAAGTTAAGGGAGGTCTCCTCATAAAATTCCTGACTATTAAGAAACTCAAACATTTTGTTAAAATAGTGAGTTCTCTTCATGATAACGACCCCCCACCTTTGTCAGGTTTCATTACATGAATATTCCTGTCCTTAACAAGTTTTAGTAACAACAACCTTTCACTGTCATTTAAATTACTACACACCCTAGCATCAGTGTCATTCAACATTCTCCTTAAATCAAATTCACATAGTTTTTCAAATAAAAATAAAGGCAAAGTCAAAGGATGATTGAACATGCTGTTTCTCCAAACACAGTCACTGTAGTTAACACAGTCTTTGCAATTAAACAAAAGATTCAAATTTAGTTTACGCACAAAAAATATTAAATCCAGCAAATGTTTTCAATCTTTATATCACAGTCAGGAACAAAGTTCATGCCTTTGCTCAACAAGTCTGCATAGCCAGTTCCAAAATTCTCTGAAGTGTAATTAAACAACTTAATGTTCCCGGCAGAGTTAGATACAATTAGCCAGTATGCACATAACACAGTGATTGTCCAAGTGAGCAATATTCGCATACTCATATTTCAATAATTCCTGCTCCGTTGCCAATTCTGTTACCCCCTCCATTGATTCTGCTCTTCTCTCCACCATTCTGAATCCTGCAGCTAGTTTCTCTGGTTTCTCTAGTTCTGTATCTGCTTGGAACACCTCAAAACCAGTCTCTCTAAAGAGATTGAACACTTGTCGTGGCCACCAGCTCCATTCTGCACTCCATCACTGCCAGAAACCTCAGTAAAGTCATCCATCCTTTCAAAGGCTCTGATTGGTGTAGGGTAAGCTCTTCCTGTTTGATATTCCAATCAGTCACGCTCCATTTTTTTCTCTTTCCTCTTCAGTATATCATTAATGGCATGATCAGTCCTCTGGAATATACCATTGTACTGGCACGGAAGGGAGTGAAACAACAAATCATTGTGGATATTCTTGTCCAACACTGATGCTTCCTGCATAATTTTTTCAATGGCAATTTTGTTGTGTTTAATAAATAATTCCAACAGCTCCAAGCTGTGCTGATCAAATAAAAACAACAGATCTTGATGTAAACGGGAATCCAAAATCAACATGGTCGGAAATTTCAAACACAGAAGCCCCTTTGGAACCCTTTTAACTTTAATACACTCCTGGAGGTAACAATTTTCAACCTGCAATTTCCGACACTTAAAAACTGTTTTTTCCAGCCTGGTCATGGATTACTGTAAAGTACAATTTGAATTTGGCACAGCAGGAGTTGTAATGTTAAACTGCAATGGCTAATTGAAACAATTTTCCAGTTTTTGGACCTCAGGGCCATTAGTAACCACACCAACTCCTCCTGGTTCAACTGCAGTTTGTGTAGAATTCAAATGTTTAAATCCAACATTACCAGCAGGTTCACTCAAATAACATAGACAAACTGGTGTCTCCTGAAGTTCCCCACTCACAGCCTGCTTATTTCTGATCTCCACCACTTGATTCAACAACTGTTGTACAAGCTGCGTAAGTACCCCGATGCTAGTACAAATATGATCCAGTTGTCCAGTAGCCTGACCACCAATACCTCCATTGTAGTCTGGCTGAGAAATCACAAAACCACAAAACTAAGAACCAAAACTGTGAGAAAAAAACAAAACCAGTACTCAGGAATGAAGGTACCAGGCTGCAGTCACTAAAAAAAATTGTTGTTTAATAAATGATTAAATGCTTTCATCAGAACAAACCTGACTTCATCAGAATCTAATTACAACATACAAAAGCAGGCTTTTAACCCCCCCCCCATTTAGTCAAATGACATTAGCCCATTTAAACACCACCCTTTTTTGAAGGAAAACAACATAACCTTTTAAAACTTTAAAACATATTGTATTTTATACTTTGCAAGATAGAAGTCTCAAAGTACTGGCCATTGAAATGCCTTCATTTAGCCCAGGGAGCACATTACCCCATAGTTTGAGATGCCATAACATCTCCCTCTCCTCAAGTAAATCCTCCCAAGGTCCACTTCTATGATTCCTTACTATAGTGTCCAGCCCAGGTTATTTTCTATATGTTTATACAGAGAGCTATTTGTGTCCATCTCTCTAATACTTGCCATGTGCTCATATATTCTTTCTTTAAATTTTCGCTGGGTCTTTCCCACATAAAAACATTTACACTGTTGGCACTTATCCAAGTAGAACATGGTTTACAGCTGTGGAGAGCACATTGTCAGTGCAAGGCTATAATGCTTTCCACACATTTAGACCAGCTACTACACAGACAGGGACTCACAGTGGAGGTGACAGTAGTCTCGATTTACATCAAAAATAAATATCCCTCAAGGCTGGTCAAACAGGACAATGCACTTGAGCTTCTCCGTGTTCAAATCACCCTGGGCAAAATCCCACAACACTTCCTTGCAAGCTATAAGTCCCCCTCTATGACCCAGGAAACCCATAACATGTATTTAAACTTACTAGAAGCACTCAACATCCAACCCATTACCATATTCATGGGCAACTTAAATTACTCTACTGTTAACTGGGAATCATATATGACACCAAACATACAATCACAGAGATTTCTGAATTTTGTAAACACAAACTCCCTGGATGAGATTGTCAATACACCAACCAGGGGTGCAACCATAGTGGATCTGGTCCTCACTAATATGGGAGAGTGCTGCACACCACCTAGAGTAATGTCTTCTCTGGTAAGACTACACAATGGTCTCATTTGAAGCAAAATTAAAACCTGGAACCCCAGATTACCTGGAATATTCAGGAATTACTCTAAGGCTAACTTCCTACTATTAAGTGATAACCTGGCAAAATTTCAAGCCCCACTGCTACCTATGAGGATCTGTTCACAGAAACATTATACAAATATGTTAATAGCTGCATAGAGGCAGTTGTACCCACCAGGAAGAAGTATAGAACTAACTTAAAAAAATAATCCACTCTGATGGAATCACAACATCAACAGGCTGTATAACAGAAGGACGAAAATCATGGCAAAAATTAGAGGTGCATCACCCAGCAGGATAAAAGCACTTCCATCAAACTAAACAAACAACTAAGGGGACAAATAAAGTCTACCAAAGCCAAATTTCAGGTAAATTTGGCTTTCCAGGCCAAAGACAACTACAAGGCATTCTTTAGCTATGTCTGCAAAGGACAATACACAATTGTGTGCAGAGCTCATTGTTAATGGAGCCACCTGTGCTAAGCTAGAGTATATAGTATACCTATTGGCCGACAAATTCAGCTTTACCTTTACTCCTCACTCCCCTTCAAACTTCCCTCAGGAAATACCATCAAATACACCTCCACCTACTATCATTAGGGAAAAGGTCCTTAATTCTCTTTCTAAGGCCAAGAATGCTGCATCAATGGACCCAGACAATATCCCAGAATGCCTTCTAAATAGCATGAAACATGACCTATCAGGTCCTCTGGAATTACTGTTTAACTGCAGCTTCCAAATAGGCTTTGTGCCTCATGAATGGAGAACAGCAACAGTCATCCCTCTGCACAAAGGTGGGCCATTTATAGACCCTGGGAACTACAGACCCATAAGTCTCAATACTCTCATATGCAAAGCCATAGAAAGAATTATCATGGAAATGATCAGTAATGACATAGGAAACCTCCATACACTGGACCCAACCGAGTTTGATTTTGTCAAGGTCACATCATGTCTTCTCAAACTGGTGAACTTCTTTGAGAAGGTCACCAAAGCAATGGATGATGGCAAAATGGTTCACAGTGCCTAACTTAACCTTGCCATAGCATTTGACACAATACCCCACTCAGACATTGCTGACAAACTCAAGAGGTTATATACAAACCCATATGTCACTCAGTGGATAGCCAGCTGGCTCACAGACAGGACCTAGAAAGTTAGAACTGGGGAGTCTACATCTACAAAGAGGCCAGTCAGAAGCAGAGTCTTTCAAGGATCAGTCCTGGGACCAATCTTTTTTACCATTTACTTCTCTGAAGTTAAGGCCAATGTCAATGGCCTCTGGCTAACTAAATTTGTAGATGATTGCAAATTACAAGTAGTCATTGAATCCCCCACTGACATAAATGTTCTCCAGAAGGGCTGACACAGCCAGATGACTGGTATCAGAACCATGAATTTAATGCCAATAAATGCATAATAGTATCCTTCAGAAATCCATCCACTCCTAGTAACTATCATATAGCTTTGTGCCCACTGAATGGCGCACAGCAACAGTTATCCCACTCCACAAAGGGGGAGCCACCACTGATCCCGGGAACTATCGACTTATTAGCCTGATGAGCCTGGTCTGCAAGGCCATGGAATGTATCATCATGGAACTCATAAACAAAGACATTGGTAACCTCCAAACTCTGGATCCCACCCAGTTCGGGTTTGTGAAAGGCAGATCATGCCTCCTGAATCTGATCGACTTCTTTGAGGCAGTCACCAAAGCCGTAGATGAGGGTAAGGTGGTTCACACAGCCTATCTTGACCGCGCCAAGGCTTTCGACACCATCCCCCATTCTGGAATTATAGCTAAAACTCACTAAACTAGGTATAAATCCCTACATCACAAGATGGGTTGCCAACTGGCTCACTGACAGAATGCACACTGTAAAAGTTGCAGACTCCAAATCTGACCTCAAAGCAGTGACAAGTGGAGTAACACAGGGTTCCATCCTGGGACCTCTCCTGTTTGGTATCTACTTCTCTGAAGTACAGGCTAACACAGAAGGCCTCTGGCTAACGAAGTTCACAGATGACTGCAAACTAGGAGCCATAGTCAAGTCCTCAAATTATGTGGACATCCTACAGAAGGGCCTCACTGAAACAGATGCCTGGTGTCAGAGCCATGGCCTCAAGCTCAATGCCAAAAAGTGCAGTGTCTTCCCCTTTGGTAAAAACACTGTACCCATGAACTACCACATAGGCAGCAATCTATGTAACACCAAATATGTGATAAGAGACCTTGGGACCCAGGTGGATAGTAGTCTCTCCTTTGATAGTCACATCGCCACAGTAGTCAGGAAATCCTTCTACATGGCACACCTCATCATAAAAGGGTTCTCATCCAGGAAAAAAGAGGTTATTGTTCCCCTCTACTCGACACTCATTAGACCCATTATAGAGATCAATGCCCCTTTTGGAATTTACCTCACAAGACATCTGCAGCAGCTGAAAAGGCCACAGAAGTACCTCACAAAAAGGATTACTGGCCTCAAACAAATGCCCTACACTGACCACCTCAAAAAACTTCAGCTTTACTCCGTAGCATATCGCCTACTCCGAGGTGATCTCTGCCTAACATATAAAGCTATGTCAAACCCAGAGCTGTTGGACATGCTACACCTAAAGAAATCCCAATCCCTCCGAGCTACATGCTCTAGGGACCTAAACCTTGTCACCACAATAAACAGGACATGCTGGAGGAATAGATTCCTGTCTCAGAGACTTCCCATACTCTGGAACAGGCTACCCATCTATGTCAAGCAAAGTTCTTTATTAGCACTCTTCAAGAAAAATATTGATGAGTGGATGGGAAATAGGAAATACACCCCGGGGATCACCTCTGTGTCTCTGCTCGACAGTGGCACAGGAAAATAACTTTCTTGGGTGGCATAAGCCAGGGAACCTTGTTGGCTAGGCTTACATGGGCCCTTGGGCCAATAGCCTAGTACCTACCTATGAACATATGAATCTATATTGATACCACACCTCTAAGAGAAATAATCAGGGAATTGGAAACAGATACAGATAGTAATTTAGCCTTTGACCATCACATGTCTACTGTAGTAAGGAAATCATTCTACGCTGTACAACTTATAAACAAAGGTATAGCATCTAGGTCCAAGGAAGTCATTGTTCCACTGTATTTGGCATTCATCAGACCTATCATTGAAAGCAATTCCCCCAATGGTATGAACTTAACTAGGCATATCCAATATTTGGAAAGTCCACAGAGGTTCCTTATTAAAATAATACAGAGCATAAGTAACATGTCCTGTGCAGACCGCATCAAACCCCCATCCTTGCATTCTGTCTCTTTCAGGCTGTTGAGGGGAGATCTATGCCTGGCATACAAGGCATTGTCATACCCCACTCTGATGGATCTCCTTCATATTCACAAGGCAAACAGCATCAAAATTACCTGTTCTAAAGACTTAAACTTTCCCTGTGATATAAATAGGACTTGCTGGAGAGATACCTCATCTATGCGAAGCAGAGTTGTTGTCTAACCCATTTGAAGTGTAACTCGGACAACTGGATAGGAAACAGGAACTTCTCCTTTTGTGATCATTGTAATGGTGGCAGCATTGTTCACCATTTCATGGAATGTCAGTGGCACATGTGAACTCCTGTGACAGGCTGCTTCAGGCCTCTACCTTATACTTGGGCCCTTGGTACTATTCCTCAAAGAGCCTCCATCTGTATTGTTGGTGGAAGAGGTAGAGGAAATATTTTTTGTATCCTCAAGACACAAACTTTGAGCCCAAAACTCTGTCAGAATCTATAGTTGCCACTACAATACTTTACAGAGAAAAATGGATGAAATTTGGCATCACCCATTTTAACATGTGATGTTGCACATTGAGGGCAGCTAGCCTGCATGACATGTGGTAGAAAATTCCAATATAAGTAGTGTATGATTACCTCACCGAATGCTTCTTAGACTATGGTGGCATGAACTACACGTTACAACAACTCCACTCTCAGTATGTGTTGACTGGAATTACAGATCTTCCCCCAAGAGCCATGAGCTGAACCACATGTACACTGCTGCTTGCAGATACTCAGGTGTGTGCACAATGCTGCAGGGAAATCAGCATGTAGTTTAGCTTGTGTGCACAATGTGAAAACTAAGTAATTGAGAAACCTGTGCACATTGAGCCATCATTTGCATAATCATGATGCCCAAACACCCAAACAAGCACAATATAAGTGCGAGGGAAGGCTATGTTCCTCATTATGATGTAGAAGAAGCCATGGAGCAGCAGTTTGCCATTTGAGCTCAAGAGATTGTCGATTTACAACCTACAACTAGGTAAGTTCTAACTTCTATAGCTTAACATACCTAACTACTGGGCTTTAATACTTGCTTTGTAAGTATGCCAAATTTAAAGCTGGAGCAAAACTTTTAATGGGTTATTGCAAAATTGACCTGCAGAAGTAATTAAAATATGTAATTGCTGTGCAGAAGGATTGTGAGGCTTAAAGGGAAACACACCCATCCATACATCCTCAGATCACCTGTTCAGATCATTCAGCCTGAGGTTTTGCTACCTGTATGTTCAAAGAAACTCCCACTGTAGATCAACACACCAAATAGAAGAGTACACTGAGTCGGTAATAGGATACATATTAAAGTGTATGAACAATGTGACAGTCACCAAGAGCATCACCACATGAGCCAAACAGAATCCCTGGCTCACAAGCAAAGTGTATGAGCTCCTGAGGGCACACAACACTGCCTTCAAGTCGTGGAATAAGGATGTCCTTAGGTCAGCCACAGCAAACCTGAGCAAGGGAGTAAAAACAGCAAAAAGGGCATATGGTCAGAAGATTCAACAAGCTCAGAGACGCAAGGCGACAGTGGCAAGGCATACAATCTATTACAGACTACAAGCATATGTCAGCACAGTGTGATGACAATATCAACTTCCTCAATAAGCTGTACACCTTTTTCAATAGGTTTGAGGAAAGAAATAACACAATTGCAATGAAAACCCCTAGAAATCAAACTGACAAAGTACTACACCTCAACCCTGCTGATGTCAGAAGAATCCTACACAGGGTTAACTCAAGGAAGGCAGCTGGACCTGACAAGATCCTGGGATGGGTGCTCAGAGAATGCACTGACCAACTGACTCAAGTTCTCACAGACAACTACAACATCTCATTAGGTCAGGCTATCATACCCAAATGCTTCAAAATTACAACCATAATACCTATACCAGAGAAGTCCCTACCATTAACTCTAAATGACTACTGACCCATAGCACTCACTTCAGTAGTAATGAAGTGCTTTGAGAGGCTGGTTAAGGACCATATAACATCCAACCTTCCTGCATCTTTAGATCCACTTCAGCATGCATATGGACCAAACCACAGAAGACGCTATATCAATGGCGCTTCACTTATTGATGGCCCACATGGAAAACAAGAAGTGTTAAGTGTTAATGTTGTTCATAGACTTTAGCTCTGCCTTCAACACAGTGATCCCCCAACATCTGATAAAGAAACTTGACCAACTGGGAATAAACACTCTGCTATGCAGTTGGATACTGGACTTACTCACATACAGACCACAGGCAGTACATGTTGGCAATAACATCTCCGAGAGCATCACTATGAACACAGAAGTTCCTCAGGGCTTTGTTCTGAGCCCTCTGTTGTTCACCTTGTTAAATCAGGACTGCACCACTAAGTTTAACTTGAACTACATCATCAAGTCTGTAGACGACATGACTGTTGTTGCTCTCATTAGCAAAGATGACAAATCAGCCTACAGGGCCGAAGTTAGTCAACTCATCATCTAATGTAAACAAGACCAAAGAGATCATTGTCAATTTCAGAATCCCCACTAACAATCCATAATGAAATAGTGGCAAGAGTGGTAATCACAAAATTCCTAGGGGTGCATATCACAGATGACCTAACATGGAGCATTAATAATACTACCACTGTAAAGAAAGCACAGCAATGCCTTCATTTCCTGCGAAAGATGAGGAAGGTAAACATACCCTCTCCAATCCTCACTACCTTCTATGGAGGCACCATACAGAGTATACTAACGAACAATATTGCAACTTGGTATGGTAACTGCTCCACCTTAGACCAAAAGGCCCTACAGAAAGTGGTTAGGTTAGCAGAGAAAATAATTTGGACCACACTCCCAGCCATCAAAGAATTATACCTGTCATGATGTCTCAGCAGGGCCAACAAGATAACCAGAGACACTACCCACCCTGCCCATGGACTGTTCACCTATCTTCTGGCAAATATCACCTCAGTATGAGATGCAAAACAGCCACATTCAAGAAGAGTTTTTTTCGCACAGGCCACTAGACTACTAAACTCCACACTATGTTGAACTCTGAACTCTGAAAAAAGGCTCCTGAAAATTCCAACGACAGCACCTTAGATTTTTTGTGCATAATATTTCTGTGCAATAACTGCACTGAGATTCATAAATTCATATTTTTATGCACTAATCAAAGCTGTAAAGCAACTGTGCAATAATAACTATCATGGAAAAAGTCTCCTGTATGTGCAATCAATATGTATAGTAGTTAGAGTTTAAAAAGGTAATGTGTGTCATGTCAATAGTAGTTGTTGTTCTATAGATTGTCTATATATGGAAATGCCTCCACCTTGAGACAGAGTAACGAAATTTCATTCAGTGATGCATAAGTTGTATAGTCTGAATGCCAATCAAGTTCACTTTGACTTTGACTTAAGCAAACCGATTGCTTTACTCTGTAGAAGTCCACTACTTTTGCCAGACTTTCAGTTCCACACTGATGTTGTCCAGAAGAGCTGCAGTACTACAGCTGCTGTACTGAGTGGGCCTTTGACCATTACTTATAGGTTAAATATATGGTTATCAGAGGCAAATGCAGTATTGTGCATGCACATTGGGTAGTTGTTCCACTTCCAATCAGGATGCTAATATCAGTGTTCTCCATAACTACAGATCAATACCTAAGTGGACATCAAAAAGGAAACATATCAAAGGGTGTGGTGAGAAAATCTCACAAAAGGCCAAGTTCTCAGATGCTGAAAATGAGACGCTCATCCAAGGGTCTCAATTTCCATGGCCAACAGCTCTTTGGCTTGGATGCAGCCAACTGGGCCTACTGTGACCATGCCTGGAAAGATATGGTAGTGGATATTAATGCAGTAGGTGGTCAGGACCACTCATATTACATGGGTCAACACAGAATAAGTAGCATTATACATGCCATACAATAGCAGGCTGCCCTCCTGGCACAGGAAGTGAGGCTGATGGGTGGAGGTCCATCAGTTGCACTACCTCTTATGGAGATGAAGGAATTGCTAGTGTCCCATGAGGCACTGGCACCCACAAAGGTCCAACAGTATGATGTTAGATGTCAGCACAAAGGTTTACTGGCAACCAAGATTTATCAACAGAAGATGGCTCAGGTATGTACTGCTATTTCTCTTAAGCAGCATGTGTAGGTTTTCCACAGACATATTTTTTTGGTCTTGTCATTAACATTGTCTATTTTGGCTGTATAAGTACATCAGAGATTGCACCATCACAATCCTGTTCAAGGTATTGTATGTACCTTGGTATGGTCAATCTACTATTATAACACCTCATTTAATAATAAACATCTGGCAATGTACTTCACTTACTCAATCTGTTGTACTTTGCTGTGTTCACAGGTGATTCTTTATCCAACACCACCACTGTGGAACTGCATCATCTGGGGTCAGAGGATCCATTGCCTGTGTGGATGATGGCAGGCATGAACTGGCACATTCTGTGAGGTAGGGTGTGTTTGCAGAACAGATGGAATGTGACCATTGCATTTCATACACATTCCATGGACACAGCCTCTATGACTGCATACACACAGGAAACACACAACACACAAAGAGAACAGGTTACTGGGGACTCAGGAGCATGCAACACACTATACCAGACTCATGTCTGGATCTGCCAGTAGCTCCATAGGGCAGGGAGAGACACACATGAGGGGTGAGCAGTGGGTTTTGATGAAGACATGGTTGCTACCCTCCCCTGAAGTCAATGTGTCACTGACCACAACCCAGTGTGTGTGCATGACCATCATGAAAGCTCGAGGCAGAGTTAACCTGTCAAATGCAGGTTGTATGAGATGGCCTCAGTGAGGTCATGTGCCACATGTATGACTATTTTGACCGACTAAATAACTTATTGGAATTATTCCTGTCCTTCTTGAGGTCACCTGTCAAGTGTGAGGTGCCATTTGTGATGCAGTTCCACCAGTACATCTGTGGGTGGTGGTCATTGTGGCCATAGATGAGGTAGACTACAGTCATACAGAGCTAACCTGTCCACTACTACATCAGTAGTGGAGTTGTCTATGCCCAGGAGAGGATGGCCCCGTGGTCTTGACACTTACAGCAGTGAAATGTCTGGTGGCAGGCTTACTTCTGCATAGGTTAAAACAGAACTGTCCAAGGCCAAGAATACAGCTTCTATGGGACCTGACAATATCCCTGGCTGTGTTCTACATGAACTACAGAGTGAACTGGCACCTCACCTGTGTGCCCTGTTCAATCACAGCCTCACCTCAGGCTTTGCCCCCTACCCAATGCCACACTGCTTACAGTCATCCCTCTCCACAAAGGAGGAATGACTACAAACCCTGGGAACTATCACCCCATTAGCCTGACGAGTCTGATATGCAAAGCTATGGAATGCATCATCATGGACTTGATGGACAGAGATACAGGGAATCTCCAGGCTCTGGATCCCACACAGTTTGTTTTTTGTGAAGGGTAGATTATGTTTACTCAACTTCATCGATTTCCTTGAGTCAGTCACCAGAGCTGTGGATGAAGGCAAGGTGGTTCATACAGCCTACCTTGATCTGGTCAAGGCCTCTGATACCATTCCTCACTCAGGAATCATAAAAAAACTCACTAAGCTAGGCATCAACCCTATATCACTAGGTGGGTTACAAACTGGCTCATAGAATCCACAGTGTGAAAGTAGCTGACTCCAAGTCAGACTGCCGACCAGTCATGAGTGGAGTCCCACAGGGTTTGGTCCTGCATCTTCTCCAGTTTGGTATCCACTTCTCTGAAGTCCAGGCCAAGACAAAAGGACGCTGGCTGCCAAAGTTCACAAATGATTGCAAGTTGGGAGCTATTATTAACTCCCCAAGTGATGTTGACATCCTACAGAAAGGCCTCACTGAGACCAACGACTGGTGTCAGAACCATGGCCTTAATCTCAATGCCAAAAAATGTGTCGTCATCCCCTTTGGGAAAAATCCACATTGATGGTAGTCCACTGAACACAGAAGGCATTATAAGAGATCTGGGAACACAGGTTGACAGCAACCTCTCTTTTGACCACCACATTGCCACTGTGGTCAGAAAGTCCTTCTATGTGGCACATCTCATTACTAAGGGCTTTGCATCCAGGAAGAAAGAGGTCATTATCTCCCTCTACTCTTCCCTCATTAGGTCAATCATTGAGTACAATGCCCCATTTGGCATGTACGTCACTAGACACATGCAACAACTGGAGAGGCCACAAAAGTACCTCACAAAGAGGATCCTAGGCCTTAAACACTTGTCCTATATGGACAGACTCAAAAAACTCCAACTATTATCTGTCTCATATCATCTACTTAGAGACAATCTCTGCTTGACTTACAAAGCCATGTCTGATCCAGTTCTGTCAGAAATGCAACATCTAAAGAAATCCCAATCCCTGCGCACCACACTCTCCTGATACCTTAACATCATTACCACAATCAACAGAATGTGCTGGAGGGACAGGTTCATAACCATGCAATGGAATAGACTTCCCATACATGATAAACAGAGTACCTCACTGGTCATCTTCAAGAGAAATCTTGATGAGTGGATGGGAAATAGAAAATTCATCCCAGGGATCACTCTGATGGCTCTATTCGACAGAGACTCTGGGAACTAAGGTCAGGTGGCACGATGACAGGGTAATCCTATGGGCTAGGCTTGTAAAGGCTCCAGGGCCATTAGCCTATTACACACCTATGAACCTATGAATCTATGAACATCTGACACTTTGGTGGCAGACATTGACCACAGTCATGCAGCATTCCATAACCTAGGTAGAAAGAGTGATACATATGGTAGAGGCATCACCAGTGGGCACATATGTGCACAGGATGTTGAACCCCCAACCAAGCATGCCCCAGATCTGTCCACAAGATTGACATACAGTGCTGAACCTCCTGCTGAGGCTATGACCCAGCAGGTTCACAATCAAGCTACCACTGGCCACAGAATATCACACACTAACACAAACACACACACACACACACACACACACACACACACACACACACACACACACACACACACACAAACACTGTGGGCCCTTGAAGCATCTTTCATATGATGGCCCCTCCTCCCTTAATTCAAACTCATACACAGACATGCACTCATCTGACTACATCTACTCCACACTCACACATCTCCCTGTGAAAGGCATTTGTACATGTGCTTTCTGTTCTACCTGTTCAGATTATGATAACTGTGTCCTGCCCTTTGCACAGTGTTACTCGTGTTACCTACATCTGATGCACAGTGTGGCCATCCTATGCATGGTTAGCACAGTATCAGTTTTAGTGCAGTGTATCTTCTTTACTAAGCTTTCTTAGGGGCAGAAAGCATGTGTAAGCTGCTGCTTCTTTGCCATTGCATACCGCACCGCTTCTGTCTATCACAGTCATCCTCTGTAGCTGGCTACTCCAAAGATTCCTCATCTGACTGCACCTCCACTAACTGGTGTTCTGCATTGTCTTCCTCCTACAACTGGAACACTTGCTACATCTCCCTCCACAGTTTCATATCACATACTGTAAATATTTTTGTACAAGTACCAGGATTGTACTGAAAGGCATCATCTGATGAATCCAGATAGTGGAAGTGTGCCCTCAGCTGCCCAAACACGTTAAGTTATATTCCTGGCATGTGAGTGTACAGAATTGTACCCATGCTCTTCTTCATTTGGGGATTTCTAAGGGGTGTCATCCATCCCAGTGCATATCCTGCATCAACAATAAGACACCTTGTGGAAAATTACCCCTTGAAAAAAATGTTGAATGAGGTCACATGTGCACAGTTCACATACTTCATTCCCAGTTCCCCAGGTGAGCTTTTACTTCAATGTGCATACAGTCTATGATTTTCAGAACCTCCGGGAAATGGGCTATATAATAGAAGCTCTGCATGGTGTTTGCACACCTTTATGGTAAGTGGAACCCACATATACTCCCTCACATGCTGCAGCATGGCATCAAGGAACTGATGGAGTAATCTCAAGGAAGATGCCTGAGATACCCAAGTGTGCCTCCAGTATGTCAATGGAAAGATCCTGTAGCTAGTATAGTTAAAGCCACACATACCTTGATATCCACTAGGACAGATAGCGGCTATAGATCATGTCCTGTATGGTCCCCCTGTCAACTTTGTAGCAGTCCACAATGTCAGTGTCATGGAGTACCTGATATGTTAAACAAGGTAGGATGACACAGTATCTCTATGGGCACTGATGTGCACCACAGTGGCTTGTGGCTGCAGTTAGAGTATGTTGGAAATAAACATTAAATAATGTGGCTGCAAACCCTAACATATTTTGCAATTCCTGCAACATGAACTCCAGGAATCAATGATCGATCCTATGGCATGCACAGCTCCGAGGTGCACTATTTGTATGTTTATGAATTGCTCCAACATCTTGATTTGCTTCTTTTGCATATACCAGGATGGTCATTTTAATAATATTGTACATAATCATGTCATTATATGGCCACTACAACACGCCCAGCTATTTCTCAGTTGCCGCTTGTGGTATGTGCATCTCTGAATCAGACACACCCTGCACATGGCCGTTGTTCTCACAAATTCATTTAGTTTGATGCAGCAAAGTTTTCTGAATTCCAGCCATAAATATCTTGTTTTTGCATTTCTTAACAAACTAATGCAAATAACTTTAGAACAAAACATGATAGCCGGGTACGGCAAGTACAAACTTTGTTCAGCATGCAAATGACTACAAAACAAATACTACTGTTTATATATAAACCCTGCATTTTTCTGCAAAATGGCTAAAATATGAACAAAATTCCCTTAATCTGCACACACACACACACACACACACACACACACACACACACACACAAGTGTGTATATATATATATATATATATATATATAGAGAGAGAGAGAGAGAGAGATAGATATAACTAGATAGATATAGATCTATAGATATAGATATAAATATATATATAGACAGATAAAACTACCTAATGAAGGACGCATTTTGTTAAAAACTTCTATGTCCTTATCATTTTTAAATTATATGTTAGCAAGTAATTTGTTTTGTGTTTGTGTAACAGCATATTGTCTTTTATTGATGTTTAATCACAATGAAACTTTCACTGTAAAATTCTAAACTGGTCTCCTCTTTACTTAGCAACTGAGCCTGTTAATGCACTAGAGCAATTCAATTCAATGCTCTTTTCTGTTCAAGAATCTGTTTATCTGAAGAATACACACTGAGTCTGTGGAAATCACTGCCCATGGCTCCCACTAGAACTTAAACCAACAACACCAGCATTCATTCCTTCTAACTGTCACTTAGAAGGCAAATGGAAGTTGGCATCAAAGAAGCCAATTCAAGCTGCCACAGAAAGCAGCAACACATACTTATTGAATATCCAAATTCTTAATAGTCTCAAGTTAAAACATCTTCTGGGAACCCCAGAGGTGGTACTCAGGTGAGCACTGGTCACAAAAATTTTGATCCATCATCACCTGCAGACACAGCAACATGGTTCAAATGCTTATTTCACAGCATATTCAGTCAATCTTCAAACCATCCCCAAACTTGTCTAACCCCCAAAATTTAACCTTTCATATCCTGAACTACCTTACATGTATTTTGAATTCAGCCCCATCTCCTCTAATGCAGTTTGAACTATTCATCAAAATCTCTAACAAGTCATTCTCCACATTTCTACTACACCACATAAAATTCTTCAGAAATTGCCCCGTTATCTCTGAGTTTCTCACAAATATATTCATTCTCCCCATCTTATAGGAATTATACCTCTTGAGTAGAAAAGTACCACTTCAGTTCCACTCCCCAAATACTGTAAGCTCTATGAATTTGATCATGGTCATTCCATTGCTAATTTCTTCCATATCACAGAATCCTCAAATATATTCTTTACAAGCAAAAGTTACAGTTCCTCCAAACCATGGAACTTTTACCTCTTAACAGTTTGGGTTTCCACCTTAATTTCAGCACTTTATCAGCTCTTCTCCTAAACACTGGTATTGTTTTTTCTGACTTTGACATGGCTCTTTTAATTCTTAACCAGTCATTTTTGTGAATCATTCTCTGCTAATCGAACAACATTTTGCCATTAATGTCAGTAATAAAATCTGTCAGCTGGCTCTCAAACTATCTTTGCAATAGACCGTTTAAAGTTAAATTTAACAAGTAATTCGCACCTCACCTCTGCTATATCACAAGTTTATCCAAAGTCTAGAACTGTACTGCTTATTTATCAGCTCTCACCATCTGTATATGATCATCTGTATGGATGACCTGCCGCTGCTTGGAGCAACTGAAAACACAGTCCCACTGCAACAATAACTTTTGCAGGATAATAACAGCCTTTTCTGCTAGTTTTCTGACCATAAACAAAAAATGTCTCAAAGTAAAAAAAAGTATTTGTAACAACCTGAATATGGCTTGATTGATCACCATTAGGTATTTTTGATTCCCTAGGCAATACCACTGAACACATAAACTCATACAATTATCTTGGTGAATTGTTTGACCCCAGCCTCACATTCATCTCAGCTATTGAAGTAATTACCAACAAAGTTCTACAATAGCTAAACATTTCCTATTGCATTACACAAGTGTTCTCCTCAGACATATATATATATATATATATATATATATATATATATATATATATATATATATCAAATATTAATAACTTGAATACTGTCTCCCCATAACTCCACAAGGTCACTTGAGGAATTGTAATCACTTTCAGAAAACCTTTAATAACATTTCTCACTTCATTAACCTGTCACATTCCAGAAGCACCATTGCAGTTTATTGCTCTCTACTAATACATTTGCTTTGGACCTTAGGGCTACTCTTGTTTTTAGTACAACAATTTATACAATTCCCTTTCTAAACTTATGTCCTCTTACTAGTTTACTCCCAACGATCATCTCTGTTCCCTATACAGTGCTACAAGCAATACCATTACACTTCAAGAAAGACATTTCACCTTTAATTGCGCAAATGTACTTCTACAGACTCACATCAGACAACCAAAACTCGTTCCCATCTGTGACAGGTAAAATCTTAATTTATCCTCTGAGTAATTGCTTTGAGAAACACAATGCTTGTGCTTCACCAAACCTGTACAGCACCTATCTTCCTTTATCGTGTTTTCAGTCTTCTGTTGCAGTAACTGTGTAGTTTACAGAATGAGTTATATCACCAGTTCTTCTTCTTACACAGAAATTAGATCATTAAAGCCTCCCAAATTATTGTTTTCAGTGTGTGCATTTACCTGTGGTTATTGTAAATATTTGTAATAACTGCTTTGAAATTATTACAGCTTTTTTGGAAATACTGATCTGTAACACCAGTGTGAACACTGTTTTTTTTATTGGTTATTTGACCTGTATGGCAATTGTTTGAATGGCTGATAATCCTACATTTAAGCTGTCTTACAAAAATGTCAAATCTACTTTAGCAGGCAGATGGTCTCTTGCTATAAATGCACTCCAGCCTACTCTTAAATATATACTCCATATTATTTCTTTCTGCTCTGCAGAGAACACGTCTTTATCAATCTGCAAAATAATAAAATTCTCCGATTTGACAGCCAAGCTAATGACAGAGAGCATAATTGTTCTCCACTACATCCATGGCATCTCTTCTTTTTCAACACCCTTTTTGTTTTTTAACATTTGCTTGCTGGGTTAGTCTAACTGGACCAGTGACCCCTTTTCAGCAGAGACCTGGGGGGGGGGGCTCAAAAAGATAAACAGATAAACAGAAAGAGCAAATAAAAAATATAAGACTTAAACAGAAAAGTAATAAAAAATAAACATTGTACAATAATGAAATCAGACCATGTTATATATATAAAATATGAGGTAGTATATATACATACAGGTAGCTAGTGTGGACAGAGTAAAGGTAAGATGTATAACAGAACAGCACAAAATGGAGACAGAAATTATCCAAGGGTAATACAGGAATAGAGCCAGTTGCTAGCTAGATGCTCTTTAAGAAGGAGTTTGAATTTAGAGGTGGAGGGGGTATCAAGAATGAGTTGAGGAGTACGGTTCCACATTTTTGCTACTTGACGTAAAAATAAAGATTCACCAAGAGAGTTATTGTCTTTCATAACTTGCAATAGCATTTATTAGATGAGCAGAAGGATCGAGTAGTGTAGTAAGGATGCACTAGATGTATTAGAGCGAGGCAGGCATTAGGTTGGTAAAGGATGCTGTGGACAATAGCTAGTTGGTTGAGTGTTAGTAAGTTTGGAAGTTCAAGCCAGTGTAGTTGTTTCAGGGCAATACAATGGTGGATTTTATTATGTAGGCCGGCAGCAAAATGAGCAATTTTGTGGTAGCATGTTTCAAGTTTAGCTAGGTTAGTCTTCCTCAGATTTGAAAAAATGGGTGAGGTGTATAGTAGTAGTGTGAAGAGGAGGTGTGTTTTGGCAAGTGGTTGTCTAGTTGATGAAGTGCTGAATGTTCTAGACCTATATAGACATCCAAGTTTAATATGTACTTTATTAATGGTGAGGGCAATGTGTTTATCATATTTCAGGCCAGAATCTACAGTGATACCAAGTAACTTAGTGCTATCAACTGGTTCAATTATAGTTCCATTGGATGAGAGTATGTGTATTGATGAAGGGAGATTTGGGAGTTTGTTATTTGAAAATATAAGCTTAGTCTTATTTGGGTTAAGTATGAGTTGTCTTTGTTTTTAAGAAAAGTTCTATATCTGTGAAAACAGATTGATTCTTGGATAGGAGGACTGGTAGAGAGGTAGCTTCACAGATAACAGTGGAATTATCTGCATACTGTATAATAGTGGCATTAGGAGTGGTGGAGCTAAGATCATTTGTAAAGATGGAGAAAAGTTGTGGGCCGAGAACAGAGCCCTGTGGGACTACTATGGTGATGGGTAAAAGAGTAGAGATTTCATTGTCCCATGTCACTGATTGTTGTCGGTTAGTTAAATAGCTGTGGAATGAGATAATGGAATCTAGAGAAAGAGACTGATAGAGTCCAAGTCAAGTAGTAGTTTTTTGTGTGATACTGTGTCAAATGTTTTTGATATATCTAAGAAAATGGAAGAGACAAACTGATTACTATTTTTATAGTGATTGATTGAGTTTGTGAAACTTAAGGGGGCTGTGCTGGTACTAGGTTTAGGACTAAGGACTAAAACCATGTTGGGAATTGGAAATTAGGTTGTTCTGAATGAGGTGGGACAGTAGTTGAGAGTGTATGCATTTTTCTAGTATTTTGCTAAGAGGGGAGAGTATGGCAATGGGTGTATAACTGGAAAACTCTGTGGATTGACCACCTTTGTGTAGGGGTATTATATGGGAAATTTTCCAGAGTTTAGGTACATAATATTCAGTGATTGAGCGATTTATTAGTATAGAGATAGGGTAGGAGATAGAGTCTTATGCTAGTCAAAGAAATTCACTAGGAAGTTGATCTACAGCTAGTCTAGTGAGTTTAAGTTGGAGGAGGAGTTTTTGGATATATGAAGTTGGGACAGGTTGAAATGAGAAGGTGATGGGTAGGTTGTCATTTGTTAAGGGGATGATAGGCGGGTCTTTGTTATAATTGTTAACTAGGGTCAGAACAGAGTTAATGAAATATGTGTTAAATTGGGTTGCTATGCTAATGTTGGGGGTTAAATTGTTAGGGGATGGTGTAGTGGTTTGACCAGGATTCAAGAGTTGTTTGATGGATAGCCGAATTTTTGGGGATTGTTTCTGTATTTGTGTTTATTTATTTATTATTTTTATTTGCAGTTGGTTAACCAGGATAGTCCATTGGGCCAAAAGAACCCATTTTCAATGGAGTCCTGTGGGGAAAAGCTCCAACACAAAGATTACAGCAATTTACAATTTAACTATTTCTGGTTCTAAGCCAAAACAAAATTACTGAGGTTACGCAAATTTTTTTTTTTTTTTTTTTTTTATAGAAGGAGAACATTGCTCTAGTAAATATATGATTTCTTAAGATGAAATAGTAGGATTAGAGGATAATAAGAAGTTAGTTGCAGTAGGCTTAGAATTTGTTAGATGCAAATATGAAGTTGTTATCTGGAATATATGAGATGGATGACTGTAGGAAGTGGAGAATAGGCTATGAGGGGTGGGAGCAGGAACATTCCCATATGGATGTTAGTTGTGACTGAAGCAATTTTTTAAAGGACGGGAGGCTAGTGATGGTACGAATGGAGGGAGGGTGGGAGTTCCATAGGCGTGCTAAGGAAAAGGACAGGAGGTTTTGTCCTGGGGGGCGAAGGGGTTTGTACACTTCTATTAGGTTTTGATTGCTAGATCTTAGGAGTCTTTGAGGGTGGTGCATTTTAAAGGCAGAGGAGAGGGAGGGACAGAGGGAGGGGTGGAAAATGTGTTTGTGTGCATAGGTGAGCTGAGTATAGGAGAGGTAGTTGGGAACTCTAGCCAGTTTAGTTTGTGGAGAGGTGCACAGTGATGGGTTGATGATTTGTTGCTAGTGACGAATCTGGCTATTTTATTATAACAAGAGGACAGTTTTGTTTTGAGAGATGATTGTAGGTTTGTTAGGAGAGGGGCACCATAAAGGAGGGAGGGTATGAGAAATGTAGTAGAGAGAGTGAGCTTAGTAGCTGAAGTGAGGTATCGATTGTGTCGGTAAAGCATGCCAAGTTTTTGGTGGGTTTTTTATGTTTAGTTGTAGATGGGAATTGAATTTAAGCTTGTCATCAATCTGGACTCCTAGTAGTTTGGTTTCAGATACCAGTTCAAGAGGTGTGTTATTTTGTCTGGTGATGGAGAATAGTTTTCTATCAATGGTGTTGGTTTGAGTGCTAGGTGATTGTCTTTCATCCACTATTCTGTGGTAGAGAAGGCATCTTGAGTCAGCTTTAAGAGAGTCAGGATGGATGAGGCAGCACAGATGATTGTAGAATTGTCTACATATTGAATAACGTTAGCATAAGAGATTGAGCGGAAAAAATCATTTATGAATATATTGAAGAGGAGGGGACCCAATATGGAACCCTGTGGGATACCTGTGGGGGTGTTGAGGAAAGAGAAAGTGGCTTTTTTACACTTGACAGCTTGTTGCCTGTTGGAGAGGTAGCTGGTAAACAAATTGAGAGATGAAGGTGATAGGTTTAGGTTAGATAGTTTAGTAAGGAGTAGGTTATGAGAGATAGCGTCAAAGGCCTTAGAGAGGTCAAGTAGGATGGTAGATACAGTAAAGCCAGAATCTCTAGATTTATTCACAGTTTCTAGGAAAGATAGGAGGGTAGTCATAGTGCTGTGATTGGGCCTGAATCCATGTTGGGTGGGAGTTAATAAGTTATTGTCTAAGAGATAGGGAAGGAGTTGAAGATGGATACATTTCTCTAGGAGTTTTGAGATGGGGAGAGGATGGCAATGGGCCGGACGTTGGCGATATTAGTATTGTTGCCTCCTTTGTGCAGGGGAATGATGAAAGCTTTTTTCCAGAGTTGTGGAACAAGACCTTCTTCGATAGAGCGGTTGATTAGGATGCTGATTGGGAAGGCAATGGCTTCGGCAGCTATGCTGAGGAAGTATGAGGGAATGTTATTGGGGGCATAGGTGCATGATTTTAGCTTCTGCAAGAGTTTTTATGGTAGAAGTAGGGATGGGTTTTATGGAGAATGGTGAGGGTTGAGAGGATGGGGATTTAGAGACTGGAGGTGGAGGGGTTGGTGGGAGAGGAGAAGTGGAAGTAGGAGGTGGAGTGTTATTAAGGAAGGAAGAGGTTAGTTTGGAAATAGAGTTTATGAAAAAAGAGTTGAATTGGGTGGCTAGATCTATTTCTTGTACATTTGGGCTTGGGCTTGGGTTTTCAGTTGTGCCAGATTTTAGGAGGGTAGTGACACCTTTCCAGAACTTTTGTGGGTTGGTTTTATAGTTGCTTTGAAGTAAGGAGAAGTAGCTTTGACGGTCTGCTGTGATAAGCTTTTTAACTGAGTTGCAAAGAGTTTTGTACTCATTGAGGGTAGAGGGAGATTTATTCCTTTGATAACGTGTCCAGACTTTGTCTCTAAGTCGCATGGCAGTTAGTGTGTTTTTTGTTAGCCAGGGGGTGGTTTTGTTTCTTATTCTTTTGTTTTTTATGGGAGCATGACTATCTAGAAGATTTAGGAAAGTTGCATTAAAGTGTGCAATTGCATTTACCAGGGGTAGAGTTTTTAGAGGGTACCAGTTAAGTTATTTTAAGGAGTCAGAGAAGGCTTTTGGGTTGAAGTTTCTTTGGTATCGAGTTGCAGTGTGGTGTAGTATTATTTTTTGTCAGATCTAATCTGTTTTAGGTAAGTTGCATAGTTGATGGTATTTGTGAAGGGAGGCTTCAGTTTTGCAGGTTTGATAAGTCTGCCAAGCAGCTGTCTGTTGACAGCCATGGTTTTGGTGTGGATTTGCAATTTCTTCTATGAATAGGAGCAAGAGTGTCAAGGATGTTTAAGAAAGAGGTATTGAAGTATGCAACAGCCTCATCCAAGGAAAGTTGTTTCAAAGGGGAACAACTGTGATGTTGCAGGAGGTAGTTGAAAGTATCTGTGGAAAAATGTTTTTTGAGTGGATATTTTTATAGATAGTATTTTTGGGTAAGCTAGTTTTGTGCCTGACAAGATAGGTGAAGGCATGGTCACTTAGAGAGTCAGGAAGACAACCACATTGTGAGTATAGGTGTGGGCGATTAGAGAGTGCCCAGTTTAGTACTGAATGCCTACTGCTGTGTTTGTCAATTCGAGTTGGAGTGGATATGAGTTGAGTGAAACCGAAAAGGTTGATGTGATTGGTGGGATTATTGGAGGTGCAGGTACCCCAGTCTAGTCACCTATTATGATTGTTTCATGATTAAAGGTAGAGGATGAAACACTTACATATAAAATACTCCATGCACAACATTGCCTTCTTGTCCTTCACAAGCTTAACATGAAAAGCTAAAGATACTCCATCTGGAAAACTAATTGCATACAGCTAGCTAGACCACCATATTCTCTAGCCTCTTGCGTAAGAGATTTTTCTAAAGTAGCATAAGCTAGCTGGAAGACATGCCTGAACAGTTTCTGAGACATAAACAGGTTCAGTTGTTAAAAATCTCTTAATTTGTGCCTTATGAAAGAAAACACATGTAAGGTCTTCAGAGATACATGCTAATCCTCCAAACCATCTTATAATTCTGACGAGCTGCTTAATGTGCAACTATACTCTTTTTTTCATATGACTTCAGCTCTGTGTTGTAAACATTTTCTCATTTTTCATTTGCATATTATAAATACCAATAATTTTGTTAACATTTTACACTTGTAAATATGTTCTACCTCTTGATGTCACATTACATTTCCTATGTTACACTTGATTTCTAATTTTGCATGCTTATGTTATCTTTTTCTAGTGTAATAATTCTTCTGTATTACTGTTTTTCATTTTTATATAACTGTATGTTTGTTTTTGTCAGGTTTAGGCTCCTAGGCGGTAAGTCACTTCCCTGTGGTACATTTGGCTGGGAACCCATGGCTGAAGTGAAATTCAGCTGCAGAAACATATGGCTCACATAACTTCACTGCAGACACAGAAAAGCATGTAGTGTGATGCCCACAGCTTTGGTAACCAAGTGCACAGGGGGAATAATGTCCATGGCACCCAAACACCAAAAGACAACAGGCAGTATATCAGGCATCAGCAAAGGGTGCCAAGTGGGCAGGTTAGTTACAGTGAAAATGCATTTTGTAGTGGGCAGTATCTTTATTAACAGTGTGGTAGACTGTTACCCCTTTCAAAGCATCTAGTGAACATTGCCTACAACACATACTGGAGCATAGGTGTGAGTACAGCAGCGTGCAGGATTTCCTCCATGCTGCAGCACACATCGACTCGACAAGCACAACACATTTCTTCCCCTGCCTCCATGCACTCAGTTATTGGAGCTGTGAGCATGGCATTGTGTGCTTCTCTGGTCCTGCAGTGAATTTGCAATAGCCATGTTACTGTAGCTGAATCTCACTTAAGCTATGTGTCCCCATCCAAATGTATCACAGAGAAATGTTTTGCTGCCTGTCCGCCTGAATCCTTAAAAACTGTTACGTGCCTAAATTTAGTAATTGTTCATTGTTGATTCTTTAACTCTTTTTACCTCAATTCACCAGAGTGTGTGCGTGCTTGTGTGCATATGTATGTGTGTGTGTGTGTGTGTGGGCGCGCAGGTGCGCGCACGCACGCGAGAGTGCATTTGTTTGTACTTTTTCCCTTAAGACACATTACTTTATAGTTTTCCTGAATCAACACTATTTCATGATTACTACAACATTCCTTGATAATCTTGAAAACTACCGCATTTTGTTTTGAAAAAAAAAATTAATTCATTCTTTTATTTACTGTATTAAGGACATGCAGTGACATTACAAAAAAATGTAGAACTAGGCTACCTCCCTATTTGTTGCGCATAGGACATAAGGTTTCTGTGTTACTTAATTTTTTCTGTCATCAGATAGTATATAACATGTTTATTTTTACCTGCTTACAATTGCTAATTAGCAATAATGATAAATACTAGAAAATCTACAGAATCTGCTTCACACAATTTTATGGCCTGAGCAATGTCTTTCCCAAGCAAAACAGAGATGCAATTTCATTACATAAGCAGTGCTTTGCAAACTGTCTCTGCTTCAGATTTTATAAAAAAAGCTGACAATTTAACAGTTTCATGTCTTTTTGCTGTGGTGTGCATAATCAAAGGATCAGGGTCAATATAAATTTGGATGACTGTCACTCAGTACATGCTGTTCTCACTGCATGTTTAGAAGACATGTCACTTCTCATCTTTCCTATAAAACAAGTAGAATAATTGCTATTTGATGGTTTCATGCTGAGGCTCAGTGACTGTAAAAACAGAAGTGTTAGCCCTTGTAAGATTATGGTATTATTGGGAATAAAATAAAAGACTAATATGATTATACTGTCTTATCAGGGTAGGGTGCATGTTTGCTTTCTCATGTAAGAAGATTTGAAGGTAAATAACTTCATTGCTCACACATTAAACATTAGCATTCATATTTCACTATAGGCACTGCATACATCACTAGTCTAGTGCTGATCTGCTGAGGTGTTACACCTTGCTTGTTCTTGACAACAGGTTTTGTTATCATTAACAGTTGTTTTTCTGATAAACATTACTGCACGCCTGCAGCACACAGAGGTGTACTGCCGGTCTGTGCTGAGAGTGCTGACTGTGCAGGTAGCTTATTTGTAGTACACTGTTTAACTGAAAAGACTGCACTGATTAAAGTGTAACTTTATCATACTGCTGATGCATGTTTAGCATTCAGGACAGCTGAACACCTTGCACATGTCATGCAACATTCAACAAGTAAGATTAATCAGCTGTTATACTTGCTCAATTAAATGTTTTTTCTAATGTATTTAAGCTGCTCCTCTGCAATCCTACGACTTCCACCAACAGCAATTTCTGTTGATATCTGCAAATAAGTTAAACAGGCGACCAAACAAACAGATCAAGGAAAATACACAAAGAACGCAACAAATTGCTATAGCCAAAGCACTGACACATTTACTGAAGAGTAGACATTATGATGCTACAGCTAAAGATTCTGAGATAAAAAGAACACCATTAGCATGCACACATACACACACACACACACACACACACACACACACACACACACACACACACACACACACACACACACACACACACACACACATACACTTTTATCGACTAAAATAGAAGCTGTCACATATTGTCAAGCTAGGATTTCATGGAATGACGTATTTTTAAAGATTTTAATATTACAGTACAAATGTAGTATAGGTGCACTTTTATGAAGCTGGGGGGAGTCTGCATTGTAGCTGGGGTTTGTGCTGGATTTTAGTGGCAATAGCAGAGAGTGTTACGTTGGATGTCATTCTTCTGGAAAATGCAGCAAGTGTAAATTCCCCTTGCCTGCACTGTTGTGAGATCTCAAAGTTAGCATATGTTAAGCTGCTGGGGAGTGGGGATGCAGGGAGGAATGCCCCCCTTTGCAAACACTTACTTCAAAGGTTTGAATGAATTGAGTGTCAATCTACGTTTTTGATGTATCAGCTCCTAACGAATTTGTCAGTTGATACTATGACAGATATATATATATATATATATATATATATATATATATATATATATATAAATATATATATATATATATACACACACACACACACACACACACACACACACACACACACATACACACACACACACACACACACACACATTATGGAATGAGCTTTAAAACAACTTCCTGTTAGGTCCTGGGTACTATTTTAGGAGGATTATATTAAGGATAAAAGGTTTGTACCCAGATGGCCATTTTTATGAGCAAATTAATGCTGTGAATTGTTGCTACATATATGAGTAGTGTATATAGTATAAAGTCTTGGCCAAAATTAGGATTGCCAGAGGGAAAACCCAACCTCTTCCTACAAGGATAACCAATCAATAACACAATAGCATGTTCAATTCAAGAATATCCTACAGGCTCTAAATCTCAGACATATTTTTGCATCTCCTTTGTTCCCAATCCAGACCATCATGGCTTTCTAGCTGTTTTGTCATTCTGCCTGCCAATTGCCTAGAGTCCTAGTAGCTTATTACCAGTGATTCTGGATGTAACCATTTGCCAGGTGGACTCCCTGATTTCTTACAAGGGGGAACCCTGTGATTATTCCACTTAAGGACAATAAAGCAAGGACCCCAATCTTGCCAAGTAGACAGAGAAACCATCACACTGTGGTGGCACGCTCCCTAGTCAAGAAGTGATGTGCAGTGATGCTGTGATTTTTATAATGCACTGGATATCATTTTATCACTCCTCCTTCCCCTATATCTGTAATCATGCCTGTGAAGACTCCAAGTATCTACCAGAAGTCGTCAGGCTTCAACTAAACCCACATTTCCTTGTCAAGCCAGGAAAGCTGACACATGGCTGTTTCATCCTTATACCCCATCTGACCCTCGGAGCCATCTTTACTCAACTCTGAATGTTGGTCACTGGCAATACAGACAGATGTCCTGCTTCTGTGCCAGTGGATAGACTCCAGTCTTCATATGCAGTTAGTTAGTGAGGGGAATAACATCTCTAGTCATCTGTAGTGGAAAACTATGATTACATTATTTGCACTAGAAATTTTAAGTATGAAAAGTTAAGCTGGCAACCTACTTCATTTGTGAAGCCCCCAGATTTGAGCATCCAATTGTAAAGCTACTAGTTCAATACATAATTGTAAAAAGCAGCATGTTACATAAGTGTAAAAAGCAACATGTCACCACATACTGGAGAGATAGAATGTTTTTCACGCAGTGTACATAACATGAGTCAATGTGCTAAAATAACAACACATACAGCCCCTGGCTCTATGGCACAGAAAGATTAACACCTGATTGCAACCCAGACAAACTGAGATCAATTAGTTGTTTAGGAAGGTTGAAGAAGCAGGGATGGTGGGTGAAAGGAATGTAATTTATGTGGGCACATTTACCTGGGAGGGACAGTTGTGATGGCTGCTTTGCTATGTGACCTGATCCTCCATGATTGTTTTTCATTTACAGCATGGATAGCAGACAAATTCTGTCTTCTCTTCATTCATCACAGTGAAGAGTCACCGAAACATTGCCAGTACAGATTGTTAAAGGATGTGCCTCAAATAGTAAGCCATTACTGGCACTGAAGAACAGCAGTGTTATGGAGAAGGAGCTATATTATAACACCTGGTGCTGAAGTAGCTTACAAGAAGCACCCAGGCAAAAAGTGAATTCCTGTGAAGCTGGCAGCTTTTCTTACAAATCCCTTTGATATCAGAGCGTGTTATGACCATGGCTTTTAAAGGCATAGGTGCTGAAATTGTACATGTGGCTGTGGAGAATTGGAGCATAAATCCCAAATAATAAGTGGTGATTCGCAGTATTGTCTCTATATCCACACCATTGCGAGCCAATGAATATGAGGAGAGCAGTTAAGAGTACAGATAAAAAAGTGCATTGGTGCCTTGGATAATTGCCAACGCCTGCAGCACTCAAATAACTTTATACTGTACAGCTGCAGATAATGAGAAGATGTAAGCCCTGGCTTCGCAGGGTGTAATCTTCCTTGGAAAGAGCCTTAAATGAAGCTAGTGGTGCTGCTGCTCCAGTGCAAGATCAGACTTGCATAATAAGTAGAAAGCCAGAACTGAGATGGGTGTGGGCTGCAGCTAAGTCAATAAGAGCAGCTCTCATCAGTATGTATGAAGGAGCACGCATGCATGATAGAGAGGCATAGCTAGTCTCTCCCTTGGTGTGGGTACTAAAGTCACCAGTGGGGCAGGGCTCCTAAACAGTGTCCTAAAAAATGTCTTCATCTGCTTTTTTAATAAGACACTTAAACCATGCCTGCAGCTTTGATAAGCTTGGGTTGAATTTTGATATTTCCCATCTAATGACCAAGTTAAGCTACTTCTGCTATTCATACTTGGTATTTGTTTACACTGAAAGTTAGCCTGGATCTTTCTATGCTGCTTAGCCCCCCTCTAATGTGTTGTGCATGTTCCTGCCAGCACTGACTGAAAATAACAATATATACCTCTCAACTTCTTAGCACAAGAAATATGGACAGATCCAAAAATAAGGGAGCAACAAATGTCCAGAAATGGGGACAGATTTTAAATATTGCTCTTATAAACTTAAGTTGCAAAAATAACAGATTCTGCATTTGTATACATTTTTGAAGGATATGAAGTCTTTAACTCAAATGTTTATCATTATTTAGTAACTTTAGTCCTCAGTAATTTTCTATAAAAATACAGATTATAGGAGGAGCAGACCAAAAATATACAACAAAAATCTGGAAATTCTGTGAAAATCTGAAAAGTTGAAAGGTATGTAGCAATATCATCTTTGCAGGCAAGACTGTAGACTTTGTTGAGCTAAGATGTGACAGACACTAGAAGGCATTTTAAAGAATTCTTACATTGGAAATGGGGTGACAAATGTTGGCTTCTCTAAGGTGTGGGTTGCAAGAATACCTGTCAGAACCCTTAGTTTGGGCTGTAGCGAACATATATTTTTACCCACCCAGCTGCTCAAAAGCTTCATTCGTACCAAGAATTTTTTAGAACTGAAAGAGTATTCCAACTATATTTTTTTCTAATAAAAGCCATGGTACATTTAAGTGTGGTTCTTGTCTGCAATACAGACACATTTTTGGAAGGATTCCATGGTGGTTAATAAAATTCTGATTAAAACTTCCTTTAATTGTAGTTGTAACTCAGTGGGATATGTGTTTTTAGCTTTATGTCATAGAACATATATATGAGCATAGATACAATATTAAACATAAGAATTGTAAAAATGCCTTATGCAAACATACAAAATTACCCTTCACACTTTTTTTCTTTTTATGGCATTAGATAAAATTGAAACAAACAAAAAAAAAATGGGGGAGGACCTTGGAAAGATTTGTTAGAATATAGGGAGTTGACCTGGCAAATTAAATTGAATTCCTACAATCAGCCTGGACTTTATGAATCTGTATCTATTGCTAGTATTTTAAAACTTAAATCATGTGCTATTTGATTGGTATGGTGTTTTTGGTACAATATTATAACATGATGAGTGGATTGTAATAGGAACTTACCTTGTTTAATCTTCATGTCTTACTAGTAGCATATACTAGTACTGTTTCTTTAAGAGATTAAGTTATTTAATTGCATTTTTTAATAAGACTGCAATACTGATTGGATTGATAAAATATTTGTGATGAGGAGTTACATTTTAAAAGTTTGTATCAATGTGTTGCTCTTGTTCTGATGAAGTCCCTAGATTAGAGGGATGAAAGTGCTTAACATTGTTTATTAAAAGTTTTTTTACCATTCTTTAGTGCCGTTTGTTGTTTGGGTGATGGCTTCTGTACATTATTATTGTATTGGTAATCATGTTAGTAACTTAATAACTTCTGACAATAGGGTCATGCTAGCCTGAAAGCTAGAGAATTTTAAAACCTATGTTGGTCAAAAAAAGATGTTACATCACATATGTGTTCCAGTGTCTTTGAGTTTTCAAGCAGTTAGAAAGAACCGCAGAGGCAAAAAATGAAAGGAAACCAGTCTGGTTAACCAATGACTTGAAGGTAGTCATAAAAGGAAAGGAAAAATAGACTTCTGGATTGGAAGGATAAAGGAAAGGACCATTTGGATGATGTAGGGAAAGTTAGAATCAGGGCAGTAAAGTACACCAAGAAGGGGAATATGTAGAAGAAGTTAGCAGCAGACATCTGAGATAGGAAAAATGTCATCTTCATGTATATACAAGAAAAGAAGAAGACTGGGAGAGAAACTGATAAACTTCCCTAAGAAGATAAAGAGGATAAGGACAACAAGAAACAGGTGAAGGTTCTTAATAGATGTTTCATCGTAGTGTTCCCAAAGAAAAAATATGATTGCATCAGTCTGGGAAGGCATGACATGGAAAAATGCATGAAGGACAATGAAAAAATATCAATGATGGTGGTGTAATAAGCATTGGGGGTCCTCAGTGAAGATAAGGCATAATGATAATGCAGAATCCTGCTGAGAATCCTAAAAATGGCTGTCAAAAGTTTGTTTCGCCTTCTGACAAAACTAGTTAAGAGGCCTTTTGCAGTATGAGGCCTGAAGACTGGAAGCAACTAGCTATGGTTCCCATCTGCAAAGGTAGTGAAAAAAACACCCTTTTAAAACTTAAAATAGGTGAATCTGACTTCACTAATATGCAAACCAATACAAGGTGTCATAAAGTCAACACTTCCTAAAACAAAATGCAATGCTTACCAAACTCCTGCATAGAAGCAGAGCCTATCAAACTAACATAATCTGGTTATATAACCAAATCAACAGGAGAATTAAACATAGGTAATCCAGTAAATGCAATCTATCTGGATTACAACAAAACCTTTGATGTCCAGGCAGAGGCTGTTTGCAAAGTTGAATGGATAGAAAACTGCATAGATTGTTAGTGAAGCAGTTGGACAGTAAGAAATAGAAGATTATTGTGAGGAGGAATGTCTCAGACAGTATAATGAGATGTGACATCCCAACTAGGTCAGTCCTGGGTTCTGTGTAATGCACTCATTTCTGACTTCAGTCAGGGCATGAAAAACTAGATAAATCTTTTTGAAGATGACAACATGGCTAGACGGGTAGTGACATTTAGGTGGGACAAGCATTACAGATAAGATAAAATAGTTCATTCAGGTTCACAAACTGCAGACAAAGAACATCAAGACTTGTTTCATACAGCTAATGAGCTTCTTCATTGCATAATCATTCCAAACAATGCCTGGAATTTAAAAAGCCATATTTCAATCATGTGACATAACAATCACAAATTAAAAAAATAAATAAAATGTTATCAAATATGGGACAGTATCATACATGCCAATTGCACCTCTCACCTCCTCCTGCCAGACAGACCAATAATCGGATCATTATGTATAATATACATCATCAGTAAAACATAAAAGAAGTTCATATTCTTGGACAAAATATTAGAATGCACCAGTAAGTATTATCAAGCATTTGTTACTTGTGCCAGATTGCCCAGACCCTCGCCTAGACCCCACATGCCAAACTCTATCTATACTCGAATACAAATGTCCCAATTCTGTGATGGTAGTATGTATGTACAAAGCATTAGATTCATGCTTACAAAATATATTGCTAACATGTTCATTAATGCTATGTTTACATCTCTTGGGCTAAGCCTGAAAACAGTCAGCAAATGGTAAATAAAGTAAATAAAATGAAAATAACAAAAGAATATGGAGTTTTATCTGATGTAGAAACTATGCATGCCCAATGCATCAAATAAATGACTCACTGGGTAGTACATATAATAAGGTACCTCACTTCAAAAACACACTAAAGAATACCCACACAGGTGTTATGTGTTATTCCATAATATGGGTTCAATTTATTTTACTTTAATTCTTCTGTGGGAAGCCTTTAGCCTCAAGAATTTTATGGAAACCTAGAAGTGATATATATATATATATATATATATATATATATATATATATATATATATATATATATATATATATATATATATATATATATATATATATATATATATATATATATATATATATACATATATAGATAGATAGATTATAGATAGACACTCTTACTGCAGCCATTAATGAGGAATGCTTATGGTAAAGGCTTCAAGACTTTGTTTCTGGGACTAACTTTCACATATGATGAAGAGTGGAAGATGCTGCAACCAAACATCAAGAATATATACTTCCTCTGATACCTGAGGGAGACTGCAGTCTTCTTAGAAGAAAAATGAATATGCACTTTTTTTCAGAAGACATCCACCACTTTTATCTAAAACACTTACCCTTTTAAAATACCAGTATTAAAAAATTTAATATAAAAATCCTTATTGATGAGGATTGGAAAACAGAGTCTTAGATTTTCCCTAAATGTTTGGCTTCTCTTGTCATAATTAAGTACACAAGTTCTGAGGCTATATTGCCTCAAGGAATGGTTATAAAGCAGATTTGCATATGACATTTCTAGTTTCTTCTTCCTGGATTTCTCTTTTTACTTTTTTGATTATTCTGGGACTTTCAAAACAGCTAGATGCCAGTCAATTGGTTTTGATAAACTTGGAGTCAAACAGTTTAACTTTTTCAAACATAAGTACACTATATCATTACTGTTTATGGTAGTGGGCTGCACTAGCTACTACTTTGTACCTGATTTACATATATAAAGATTTTTCCAAATGTAGACATAATTCAGTATGATGTTCCTTATAATCTACAAATCATGTTCCCTTAGACAAAACTGTCTGCTAATGGTTAAAATGGATGCATCTCTTCTGTAGAAATAATTATGTGGGACTGACTGCTTATGCAAATAATGTATACCATATATACTCTTTACGGATATCAACATATATTTTGTATATTAACATTGGACTTTGTGTTTCTTAATTATGCTGAGTTATTACAGCTTTCAGGGGTACATGGGCATGGATTGGGTATTCTATTTGTTAGAAACTTACCAGTGCAACCATCATACTACCCGATGAACTGTACAGCAGTAAATCAGGTAGTCTTTGGTAATTCAGAACACCTGACTCTTCTTTGTTAAGTGAGAATATAAAAAAAAATAAAATTTCAGATAACACACCACAATACCACTCATACTTGTGGTCATAGATGCATGCTGACAGATGTTGCATTGAAAAGTACAGATGCTGCAGTTTCTTTTAGTCTGTCTGCGTGCCTTTAAATAATCAGGGTCACAAGACAGAGGAGAGATCTACCTCCACTGACATAAGTTGGGTTGGATTCAAGGTAATCATGGTATTGCCATCTCAGAAGCATTTAATACCTAGGTGTGACTATTTTAAAAGCAAAGGGTGTATAATCTGTGGCTGTCCATGAACAGATTTTTATTTTCTCATCTTTTCTTTCATCTTCATAGGAGAGCTAACAAAACCTATGTAAAGTTACAGAAATTCAGTGTCTTGTTATACTGTGAAAACTAATGCACCATAAAAAATGCAAGTAATTATGTGTATATAATAATAATACTTGTGTATATATACATATCTATATATATATATATATATATATATATATATATATATATATATATATATATATATATATATATATATATATATATATATATATATATATATAATATATATAAATATATATATATATCATCATCATCTTCTTCTTTCGGCTGTTCCCTTTAGGGGTCGCCACAGCAGATCACCTGTTTCCATTTCTTCCTGTCCTCTGCATCTTGCTCTGTCACACCGACCACCTGCTTGTCCTCTCTCACCACATCCATAAACCTTATCTTAGGCCTTCCTCTTTTCCTGTTACCTGGTAGCTTCATCCTTAGCATCTTTTTCCCAGTATACTCAGCATCCCTCCTCAGCACATGTCCAAACCAACGTAATCGTGCCTCTCTGGCTTTGTCTCCAAACCTTCCAACCTGGGCTGACTCTCTAAATATACTTATTCCTAATCCTGTCCACCCTCGTCACACCCGGTGCAAATCTTAACATCTTTAAATCTGCCACATCCAGCTCAAACTCCTGCCTTTTTGTCAATGCCACTGTCTCCAACCCATATAACATAGCTGGTCTCACTACCCTCTTGTAGACCTTCCCTTTCACTCTTACTGGTACTCGTCTATCACAAATCACTCCTCACACTCTTCTCCACCCACTCCATCCTGCCTGTACTCTCTTCTTCGCCTCTCTTCCACACTCACCGTTACTCTAAACTATTGACCCCAAGTATTTAAACTCATCCACCTTCGCCACCTCTACTCCTTGCATCCTCACCATTCCTCTATCCTCCCTCTCATTCACACACATATATTCTGTCTTAGTCCTGCTGACCTTCATTCCTCTTCTCTCTAGAGCATATCTCCATCTCTCCAGGGTCTCCTCCACCTGTTCCCTACTCTCACTACAGATCACAATGTCATCTGCAAACATCATAGTCCACGGGGACTCCTGTCTGATCTCGTCTGTCAATCTGTCCATCACCATTGCAAATAAGAAAGGGCTCAGAGCTGATTCTTGATGTAACCCCACCTCCACCTTAAATGCATTCGTCACTCCCACCGCAGATCTCACCGCTGTCACACTACCCTCGTACATATCCTGTACCACTCTTACATACTTTTCTGACACTCCTGACTTCCTCATACAATACCACAAATCCTCTCTAGGCACCCTGTCATATGCTTTCTCTAAGTCTACAAAAACACAATGCAACTCCTTCCGACATTCTCTGTACTTCATCCATCAACACTCCAGCAACAAGATCGCATCTGTAGTGCTCTTTCCTGGCATGAAACCATACTGCTGATCACTAATCATCACGTCCCTTCTTAACCTTGCTTCCACTACTCTTTCCCATAACTTCATGCTGTGACTGATCAATTTTATCCCTCTGTAGTTATTACAGCTCTGCACATCACCCTTATTCTTAAAAATTGGTACCAAAACACTTTTTCTCCATTCCTCAGGCATCCTCTCACTTTCCAAGATTTTATATATATATATATATATATATATATATATATATATATATATATATATATACACATACATAAAGGTTTACACTTACAAGGTTGAGGCTTGTAAGGTCGACCAGAGCAAGACTAAAGTACAGCACCACCAATCAGAATGCCGAAGACTGGCAATACTGACTGTCTGACTCTGCCCCCTCCGCCCTTTCGGACCCATGTTAGTATCTAGAATGGTAAGGTGTTTCAGGATTCAAGGTTATAGTTGGTAAGGTGTAACTTCATCATCCTTTTTCTGTGTTTCAGTGGTTAATTTCAACTATGTAATACTAAACAGATGCGTGTGTGTGTGTGTGTGTGTGTGTGTGTGTGTGTGTGTGTGTGTGTGTGTGTATATATATATATATATATATATATATATATATATATATGTATATGGATTTACTTCAGAATATCTAAACCTCATATCACTGAATCCCATGTTATCAAGATGATAATATAGAATCTTAATTTAAGGCAAAACTTAAACCAATGAAAACATTCACCAGGAAACTAACCACTTGGCCACCCTGGAGGTATTTGCCCTTTACTTCACTAAAATGTGATCTCAGAGTTGGTATATATAGTTAGGTGGAGTGTGGGTGGCACAGCCCCCCCACATGGGGTGTGTGGGGGGGGGCCCTCAGTTTGGTGGGCTTTAATCACTTTGGTGTGCATATATTGTCCTGGCAGCCATGTGGTTAATTTCCCAGTGAACATTTTTGATGGTTTAAGGTTTCGCTTAAATGGAGATTCGATATTGTTGTCTCGATGAAACAGGATTTGCTGATGTGGGGTTTTGATATACTGAAGTATACCCTTATATATATATATATATATATATATATATATATATATATATATATATATATATATATATATATATAGATATAGATATATATATATATATATATATATATATATATATATATATATATATATACACACACACACACACACACACACACACACACACACACACACACACACACACACACACACACACACACACACACACACAAACACACACACACCACCAAAGGTCCAGCATAAATTTTCTCCTCCAGAATACTTTCAGAAAGTCAGTCCATATGGCAATCCAAATAATTCAAGTTTAATGGAAGCAGCAGCACATACAGCAGTTAGCTGCCATACAGCAGCATGAGGAACAAGTAATTCCACACAGGAACAAGTGACTCAACAGACCGTTTTTTCTCCCTGGCGTCATCAGTGTGTAAGTACATCCATTTCTCACTGCTTCTTAAATAGTCATTCATTTAAAGTCACACCCCCCTATAAGCATTTCTTAAAACAGTGTTACATACAAATATCTATTACAAAATATAAACACTTTTTAGAAAATAAATATACATGTGTTATAACTCAAACATATTTATATATATATAAATATGTATATATAAACAAATATACTCATACATATACACAAACCATATAAACATCTACACACATTTAGTTTTTCAAAACATCTATTTTCAGATATTAAATATGCTCATTTAAACCTGGTATACATATATATAAGTGGCTTCTAAATTCACTATCCACAACCTTTCCTTTTTATCTAAGATCTTATGTTTGATATTTCTAGACAAGTCAGTGCCCCATACTACATCAATACCAACAAACACAAAATGTGCAGAGTTATGCTCTAACTTGTGCTTATAAAGTGTATACAGTTTATGTCACTCAGCTGTATCGCTATACAGTTCATAAAGGCCCTAGAAGCCTGGCCTATATAGAATGCTCCACATTGGCAAACTGCCATTTACACTACCCATTCTGCCCGACATGTAATAAAGTACTTAATGTCAAAAACTTTCGAACTATTAACAGAAGTAAAAGATCTAGACTTAAATATAACTTTGCAATAAACACAATTACCACAACTATTACAACCCACCAGAGTGCTAACCCTCTTAGGTCCCCTAGTACCATCCATTCTTTTGTAACAAGAGAGGTATTCACCTACATTCCTACCTCATCTGTGGCTGTAAGAGCACTGGTCACCTAGACACTGGTCAAAAAAATCATCAGATTTGAAAATATGCCAGTGCCTGTCAATCATCATCATCATCATCTTCTTTCGGCCGTTCCTGTTAGGAGTCGCCACAGTGGATCATCTGTTTCCATTTCTTCCTGTCCTCTGTATCTTGCACTGTCACACCAACCACCAGCATGTCCTCTCTCACCACATCCATAAACCTTATCTTAGGCCTTCCTCTTTTCCTCTTACCTGGCAGCTCCATCCTTAGCATCCTTTTCCCAATATACCCAGCATCCCTCCTCAGCACATGTCCAAACCAACGCAATCTCGCCTCTCTTGCTTTGGCTCCAAACTGTCCAACCTGAGCTGACCCTCTAATATACTGATTCCTAATCCTGTGCATCCTAGTCACACCCAGTGCAAATCTTAATATCTTTAACTCTGCCACATCCAGCTCTGACTCCTGCCTTTTCTTCAAAGCCACCATCTCCAACCCATATAACATAGCTGGTCTCATTACCCTCCTGTAGACCTTCCCTTTCACTCTTACTGGTACCCATCTGTCACAAATGACTCCTGACACTCTTCTCCACCCATTCCACCCTGCCTGTACTCTCTTCTTCACCTCTCTTCCACACTCACCATTATTATGAACTGTTGATCCCAAGTACTTAAACTCATCCACCTTTAAACTCATCCACCTTTACCAACACTACTCCCTGCATCCTCACAATTCCTCTACCCTCCCTCACATTTACACACATATATTCTGTTTTAGCCCTGCTGACCTTAATTCCTCTCCTCTCTAAAGCATATCTCCACTTCTCCAGGGTTTCCTCAATCTGGTCCCTACTCTCACTATGTATCACAATGTCATCTGCAAACATTGTAGTCCACGGGGCCTCCTGTCTAATCTCATCTGTCAACCTGTCCATCACCACTGCAAATAAGAAAGGTCTCAGAGCTGATCCTTGATTTAATCCCACCTCCACCTTAAACGTATCTGTCACTCCCACCGCAGTCCTCACCAATGTCACACTACCCTCGTACATATCCTGTACCACTCTTACATACTTCTCTGCCACTCCTGACTTCCTCATACAATACCACAACTCCTCTCTAGGCACCCTGTCATATGCTTTCTCTAAGTCCACAAAGACACAATGCAACTCCTTCTGACCTTCTCTGTATTTCTCCAACAACACTCTCAAAGCAAATATCGCATCTGTAGTGCTCTTTCCTGGCATGAAACCATACTGCTGATCACTAATCATCACCTCCCTTCTTAACCTAGCTTCCACTACTCTTTCCCATAACTTCAAGCTGTGACTGATCAATTGTATCACTCTGTAGTTGCTGCAGCTCTGCACATCACCCTTATTCTTACAGATAGGTACCAAAACACTTTTTCTCCACTCCTCAGGCATCCTCTGACTTTCCAAAATTTCATTAAACAATCTGGTTAAAAATTCCACTGCCATTTCACCTAAGCACCTCCATGCCTCCACTGGTATGTCATCTGGGTCAACAGCCTTTCCATTCTTCAGCCTCTTCATAACTGTCCTTACTTCCTCCTTGCTAATCTGTTTCACTTTCTGCTTCACTATCCCCACATCATCCAACCTTCTCTCTCTCATTCTCTTCATTCATCAGCCCTTCAAAGTACTTTATGCATACTAACTCCAAGACCAAAAAAAATTGGAGAAAGTGATTATTCTCCAAGCGTGAGAATTGTATGATCTTGGATACCTGTCAGCCACCTGTGGTCGACCCAAAGGATTTGACTAAATAAATGTCAGCCAAACACACTGTTGACAAAAATCAGTGCATATAGATATAGATATAGATACAGATATAGATGTATCAGTATATTGTCAGTTATAAGCCTCCTCTTTAATTAACCCATTTAGTCTAATATTTAGATCCATCATTATTATGTAACGTGTAAAAAAAAGTATATAAATTATTCAGCAAGCAAAAACCTCCATCTATTTTATTATGATTTGTTGTAGGTAAACTCATTTGTGATTATTAATATTGGCTTAGGCTTATATTAACTCTAAATAATTTACATAATATATTTTTAGATTCCCTGGTATCATACCAGTGAGTAAACCACTTATTTTCAGCCATGCCCCTGGGTAATCATATGACATTCCAAGACTCGTTCATGCAAATCCTGGAATAATGAGACTGAATGACAAAAATGCTACTTAAACATATTAAATCAGAGATTGTCATTTCTTGGAATAGTCCCTTTTCCCTGAGATATGTTGATTTTAGAGAGGGTGTGGAAGACATTAAAGGAGCACAGTGATGTCCAGCCTTCACTGTTGTCTTGTATTTTTGGATATGTCTTTTTTTCATAATTCTGGGGCTGGCATTTAAGAGTCTCAAAATAACAATAGGCAGCCATGGCCTCAGCCAGAGGCACAAGTGATATATTCTTTGGCCATAATTTAGCTAAAGCAATAACACAGTATAACCTTTTCAAAAAATGAATAGCAGAGTAACAACACCCATATAGCATCCAAAAGATAAGGAACATATCAGAGCAAGGATTGCAAGTGTTATGAGACATGGACTTAAAGGTATAGAGATAATACACAAATACTTGTATGACAACAATGTCAATGGCAACAAACTACATGCTATAGCAAGCAGAAGAATAGTTATTAAACCCCAAAGGCTGTCCCAGTGCTATGTCACAGTTATATGACTGTGAGACTCATCAAATTAGGCTGGTTGATCAACCATTGTCATTAAAACTCCAACATTTGTAAACACAGGTTAAATGCTGCAGCAGTTATGATTTGAATGAGTAACATTTTTCATTATTCCTAGTCATGGTTTTAGCAGTCAGTGTAATATACACCAGTGTATAAATAAAAGTTATTACTGCAGTTTAAGTTTTAGGAAGAGTTACAAGGTAACTGTAAGTATTGCCATGCTGATACTTTTACACAACCATGTGGTATAACACTCAAGTTTTCACCGTTTGCATACCAATGAAAGAAAAGAGAATTATGCTGCTTTGATGCCTGATATGTGCTGCCTGTTATGTCTATATATATATATATATATATATATATATATATATATATATATATATATATATAAAATTTACAGAAGAAATGTTCATGTTCTGCCGTAATATACTAAATGGTAAAATTAAATGAATGTAATTTAAGTGGCAGTTGTGAAGTTCTACACAGTAACTACTTGTAAAAATAACATAAAAACACACAGACCATGTAGTACTGATAACTTCGAACAAAAAAAATGGTCTGGACACGCCAGAAAAGGCTAAATATTATTTAATTCCAAGGTCAGGATAATATACAAGCGCTTTCACCCTGCTACAACGCTGGGCTTTTTCAAGTATAAAAACAATTATTACATCATATATATATATATATATATATATATATATATATATATACTTTCTCCTTAAAAAAGGCGCCAACATTTTTAAAGGGGGGAGAAATATTAAGAATATAGTTTAAAAAGACATTCTCAAATTAGAACATCACTGGCAGAATGTTTAAGTGTGTAGCTTATAATCGGTGCCCCTATGTCAATGAGACTAAAGAATTACAAATTTTTCATTTTCCTAAAATCATTTATTATAAAGGAAAGATTAAGTGCAAGCTATGGGTGTGATGTATGCAGCAACATGCGACTCTTGTCAAGCCTTCTACATTTGCAAGACTAAACATGTTAAGGCATATCATTTATGAACACATTTATAGCATTAGGGCAGGTTATAATATAAATGCATTCTACAAACACTCCACTGTTTGTAAAACATTTAACAAGTTTAAATTCTTCATTTTAGAAAAAGTTCCATCTTTTCATAGAAGGAGTGATTAGAAGTGTTATTTGGAATCTCGAAAAGTGTTTTGGCTGATTTTCCCCAGTGTTACTACATCAAGGATCAACGAAGGTGTTTCTTTTAATAGTTTACTAAGGTTAAGGACAACATTATAAATATTTATATGAACTTTTTGCCAATTTCATGGGCATTTATTTATTTCTATTAATTTTGTATGTCATAATTTATGGCAGTGGGTTTAAAACTTATAATGGTCAATGTATTAAGTGGTGATGTCTCCTGACTACTAATCACATGTTTTTGATCATATGATTCTGTTTATTGTGTGCCTGACTAGGGTGATTTTATTCCAAAGAAGTCTATCAGTGTAATAGACAAATGTGCTAAATAAATTTTAAGTATTTCTACATCCTTTATTGTAAACTGAATTGTTTTTCATTTTCTAGTGATTATCTTTAAATGTTCGTGTGGTTTTTTTTTTGTTTTTTTTTTTTTTGGTTTTGGCTAAATGCTGAGCAGCCATCAATTGTTGCTGCACAGGACAATCAAACAAGGGCCCAGACTCATAAACCACCGCTCATTGTCTTAAGCCCATATGAGCAATAAGCAGCATCAAACAAGGAGTATGTGATTCAAGAAACATCACTACAGTCTTGCCCGGCTACAAAACAAGGGTTAGCATCCAACTAGACTAATGACATTATAAATAGCTTAGGTTCATGATAATGATGCAATAAATCATGGCACAGCAATTCAGAAACATATAAAACAAGTGTGACACATTGCACTCGCTTTAGCTCTGAATTTCAACACATGATACAATACAGAGACAGCAAAACTCTGAGAAATGTTAGGAGTTGCCATAGCCAGTATAAATCTATATGTGTAAACAGGCCATTTTACAAGGTGCTGCTGTTGCAAGATGTCAAAGTGAAGGCGTAGAATGTTTAGACCACATTTAACCTATGATGGACTACATGGCATAACAATAATAAAGTGCTAGAGGTTTGACAAGGATACTATACAAGACATGGTGGACATCTGCTTTCCTTACCTGAGGCCTTGTGTGAATTGTGGAGAACCAATCCCAGTGGAAACTAAGGAATGTGTAGCTTTATGTATACTAGCTACTGAGACTTTTCAGTGACCCACAGGAAATACAGTGGGTGTTTCATTGACATCTGCCTCAAGAATACTCGACCAGTTCCTCGATGTAATGGTGCAACATGTCGGGTTGCATATCTGGTTTTCATGTACTGCAAAGCAGGGAGCAGCCACCATGCAAAATTTCAATGCTATAGCACATTTCCATGAAGTACTAAAGCCATAGACTGTGCCCGCATTGAAATCAAAGCCCTACCTGGTGAACTGGGAAGGAAGTACATAAACAAAAGAGGTTATCAATACATCAACTATCAAGTGGTTAAGGTATCATCTGTAATGCATGTGTACATAACCTTGGCAGTTTCCATGACACTCACATATAGCACACCAGTGACCTGTACCTAAGGTTTTCAAGAGGTAACTTTCCACAAGGGTATCTAGTAGGGGATGCAGGATATGCATGCACTAGAACTCTGGCTTATGACTCTTATGAGAAACCCACACAACCTCAACAAACAGGGTTACAGCTCTGCATATGCACAGTGTAGAAATATCATAAAGCTTGTGCTTGGCCTCCTGAAATCACAGATATTATAAGTATTATAATATGTATTAAATTATTAGTTATGTTATAGTGGTATCTAGATACCTCTCGAGGTAGCTTGCAATATAAGCTTGCCACCTCTGCCAAAATACTGACTGTCTATGCAGTCTTACATAACATTAAACTCAGGAAGCAATTGTAGCCGTGTGCCCCAGGACAGGGAACACAGTTCCCACAGCACAGATAGGACCAGCAAATACAAAGGAGGGATGAGATGAGGAACCTGCAACTGGGGATGATCATGGCAGATCAAGGTGTGCACAATATGCCATGGCACTGGTTAAGAGGCTACAGACAGCATACACACACACACACACACACACACACACACAACACACACACACACACACACACTACTTAAAAATCAAGTGAGCTACACACATACAAATAGTAACATTGGTGCATGCCAACATACCAGCTTTTGCTTAGCCATGCAATGGCTGCTACTGTGAACATTAGACATAGTCAACCCCAAAGATGTTCTATGTAGCAGTAACAAAGGTGAGTGATGAACCTGTAATAAATCCATATGCTAACTCAGTGCTTTTTTGTAAACAAAAAGGTGGTGATATGGATACTTTGCTTTTGGGTCAAGCCCCCCCCCCCCCCCCAAAAAATACTTTTTTTCTCCAAATCCTCTTTCATGAAAAATAAATAAATAAAATATTCTCTCTTAATAATGCAACAATTGAAGTCACTTCTCACAGCAAATTATTAAGGATGATAATGGATAATAATCTTAAATTTATCTGCATTATCCTTGAGTTAATATAATAGTTCATTTGTGCTCTTTTGAAGGGGCATGCCGATGCCCTCTCTCCTTTCTCTCTTTGATTACACACAGAGTGAAATGAACTAGTTTACAAAGTGAATAAAGGTTCCATGATTCTTGCAATTTGTGAAATCATTGGCCATAAATCACAAGAGAGGCACCCTTTATGACATTCTCTATCTGTATACAATGCAAACAGAAATAATAATAATGAAGTAACCTAGGACATGAAAGGTAGGAAGATTAAGACGGGGTTTTGAGGTGAAGGACATTTTAGATTTGCTACATTTAGGTACAGATCTTGCAGATATACTATGCATAATCAGTGGTATAAGAGGTTAATTAGACTAAGAAGTAAAAATAAATAATGTCCTGCACCCCTCAAAGCAGCCCCCTGCCCAGCCATTCTAATCTTCTGTTTCTTGGCTATTTCTCCCCATTTACCATAAACACAGTTCAAACCTATCAGTGTGCATACTGTTTTCTTATTTACTTCTACAGTGATTACAGATATTGAAATAAAATAACACAGACACTGATAACCATTTGCTAAATAATACCGTCTCACAATGAAAACAGACAGTATGAGCAGAAAAATTCTCTGCCATTGAAACTCACATTCATTGAAACGGCATTAGTACCCACATTCAAAGAAAATGCATCAGGCCAGTGGAGGATTAAGTTTACCTTTGGGCTGTTTTCAAACTATAGGCTCCTTGCAAACATTTTTAGAGCCCTGCATACATGCACGTATTCGTTGATTCATCTTCCTGATTGTATTTTATATTCCTTGTATACTGCAGCACCACTTCTTAGAATGTGTTTTAAATTTGTAGTTTTGAACATTCTTTCAGTAAGCAATGAAACAAAATGTATAAACCAATTATGACAAAACTAACAGTTTCAGAAAATTTCAACCATAAAAGGCCACTCAAACTTCTGCCAATATCAGTCAATAAGCACAATCTCCGCAGAAGTAAAAGTCATCCAAAGAATTCCACATTAAACAGATCTGTAACTAATAAAGAGGTTGCTACTAGCAAACAACTTTACATTTCAGTGTTTCATCTACAATTTCAGTGCCTGCTGCCCTTGAAGAATTAATTGCCTGTATTGTGTTACATTAAAAATGGTAAGCTGGTAACATTGCAATAGGGAATGACTGAGAAACCAACAAGTAATTATGCTTTCAATTTCTTTTTTTTTTTTTTTAATATTTTTATTCATTTCCAAAAACAAGAAAACATGAATTCAGGTTATTTATGACAATGAAGTATTTACAAATTATTTAAAAAGGTAGGCTAAAACCTCTAAACAGATATCAAACATTAAAACCAAAATAAAGTATTTACAAGGGTGTCTATTGTTGACATAGAATTGACTTTCTATACAATTGTTTCCTGATTATAATCTGCTGCAGTCATTATTCTCCAGTATTTTAGTTACTTTTTGCCATGCTACGTATAATGATGTAGTTCTTTCAGTTCTTCCTTTAATAGTGTTCATTTCCAATTGCGATACTGCTGACACCATATTCATGAATTGCTTAAAAGTTGGAGAAGCTTTGGATTTCCAGTTTGATGTAATGTTCTTCCTTGCAATAGCTAGGAGAGTCCATAAGATTACATATTTTGTTCTTGGCACACAGTCGGGTACAGGTGCATTAAACAAAATAATAGATTTGGAAATCTGAAATTTATCATTGAATACCATTTGCAGAAAATAATTTATTTTGCTTTCAATTTCTAAAGCACAAACAGTGCTCGCCATTTGCTAAATAAAACAATTAGTTACACATGGAAAACAGACTTAGCATGAGCAACAGTAAATGTATCTTCCCTTGAAACTCACAATTCTATGAAAATGCACTGAAATTCAATCCTGTGAAAGTGCACTGAAACTCATAATTCCCTGAAAATGTACTAAAATTCAAAATCCTGTCAGCAGTCTAGTAGTTGGTGTAGAGGATTCAGGCTCTTGTCTCCACTGAAGCTCACAATTCATTCAGCAGTCTGGTAGCTGGTATGGAGGATTCAGGCTGTAGTTTCCTGTAGCTAAGTTACAGGGTCAAGCCTGATCAAGTTAATTGACTGACCAAACCCCCCAGCTAGAACATTACATACCATACCTCTCACACAGCAACACACACACACACACACACACACACACACACACACACACACACACACACACACACACACACACACACACCTATTCTCTCACACAGTAACACACACACACACACACACACACACACACACACACACACACACACACACACATATACACACCTACTCTCTCACAATGCAACACAACACATACCTCTCAGTTGCCCAAATTTTCACAGAATGTACACAATTTTCCCTCATATTTTTTGGACTGTTCCTCGTAAAATTTGTGGTTTTCTGCCAAATCACTGGGAATATCTGTAATGATACACACCTGTGTTCCAGACTTCATATCCTTCAGAAGATGCATGTTAACACCAATACTACTGTTCAAAGTTTATGAGCAGTATTTAAAATCTGTCCTTATTTTTGTCCCCCCATTATGTCAGGCTTTGTCCAGATTTCTTGCACTTAGAGGTTGAGAGGTATGCACACACCCTGACTCTCTCACACAGCAACACACACACACACACACACACACACACACACACACACACACACCAAATTTCTCTCACACACAGCAACACACACACACTTTCTCTCACAGAGCATTTACTAATACTTCTAATAATTGTAATGTGTACATGTACCGTGGAGCTTTCCTCCCCGGGCCTCCACTGAAAATGGACATACATCCATTCGGACCATCCCGGTTAACAAATGTAAAATAAATAAATAAAATAAATACACACACATCTCTCAACTGCCTATATTTTCATAGAATGTACATATTTTTGCCTCATATTTTCCGGCTGTTCCTCAAAGTTTTGTTTTTTTGGCAAATCACTAGGAAGGTCTGCGGATTGCAGTCACTAAATAATGACATACATTTGCGTTTCAGACTTCATATCCTTCGGAAAATGCATGTTAACACAAATGCTATTATTCTAGCAACTCTCTAAGTTTATGAGCAATATTTAAAATCTGTCCATATTTTTGTCCTTCCATTATGTCAGGCTTGGTCCAGATTACTTGCACTTGAGAGTTTGAGAGGTATGCACACACACCCTTAATCTGTCACACAGCAACACACACACACACACACACACACACACACACACACACACACACACACACACACACACAAACACACACACACACACACACACACACACACACACACACACACACACACACACACACACACAAACACACCTCTTTCATACAGCAACACACACACCTTCTTTCTCAAACAGCAACACACACACAGCAACACACACACACACACACACACACACACACACACAGACACACACACACAGCAACACAAACACACCTTCTCCTTCATACAGCAACACACACACCTTCTTTCTCATATAGCAACACACACACACACACACACACACACACACATACTTTATCTCGCATAAGAACAGAACAGCTAGATAAATTACATACACACATACACATACATACACACACCTACTCTCTCACACAGCAACAGAAACACACCTTTTCTCTCATACAGCAACACACAAACACATACATTATCTCTCATATGAACTGAGCAGCTATTTTAACTTACATACATATGCACGCATGCACACACTTTCTCTCTCATACAAAAACAAACAGAACCACTAGTTTAAATTATACACACACACACACACACACACACACACTCCCCTTCTCAGAATGGCTAGTTTAAATTCTGCATGTTTTCACATCCTCGTTGGTGTGCAATGTATGCATGGTTCTCCTTAAAAGAGAAGATGCATCTACCATGGCTGAAGTGCCGGTACATTGCACCGGTGCATACCATCACAAAAAAAAAGCCTTGTGCTTACCTGTGTTTATGCACTTTACTTCCGTAAAATCCAACAATGATTCTCTATAATGGAATTTCATAAGTACTATCTATGATTGATTTATGCACCAAATATGTACCAAAACAACTATTATGTATTCTAGTGGAGCACAAATGTTTCACTTGCATGTGTATTATGTTCCACCCTTTGCATCAAAAGTAAGCAGCTCCATACCAAACAAAGCCTCAGGAGGAAGGGTGATATCAGCATCATCTGCACAGCTAAATGTTCAAACATAGGTATGCACTCCTTATGACTGCAAAGGAAAAGATAATTACTTAATGCACACGCATGGCAATTTGTAATCTAACACTACAAAGAAAAAGTGTATTTGCAACAAATATGCAGTGTCTAGTCACTATTGTGTATCAGACATTAAGCATCCCGAGTTAGACACCCCAGCATGGGTCAGTGCAATCTCAGCATCATCTGCAGAAGGGTTTGAGAAAGCTATAGTACATTAGTAATACTACCTTACTACTACTACTGTTACTACTGCTACTACTACTACTACCACTACTGTTACTACTACTAAGACAAATACTACTACTGCTACTACTGTTACTACTGCTATTGCTACTAGTACTGCTATTATTACTATTATTTATTTATTTATTTATTTATTGGCATTTGATTAGAATTATAATTTTACAGTTTTTAAAAATAATGCAAAATATCCATTTTAAATAATTATACCAAATTAGACATAATAATAATAACAATAATATGAAAACACTGGTTAAGAATAAATATAAGCTATATGACACCGACTTAATAGTTAGAGAACTTTTTGCCAGTTTATAGAGAAATTAAAGGTAACTTAGACTAATGCAAACAGGAACTGCAAGATGAAGTGAGAGAAAGGCAGACTTTTGGTATATTTAGTGAGAAATTGATAGAAGGAAGTGAGTGAATAAAGGAGAGTAAAGAGATGTAAGGTATGAATAGGTATTCATCCACAATTAGGGATATAGTTTATCCTGATGCTGAGCAAGAACAGAGCCAGCGTCTGGCTAGGAAGTCTTTCAGAATGGTTTTGAAGGATGGGATGGAGAGTATTGACCTAATGCATAAGGACAAGGAGTTTCAGGCCTTAGCAACATGCTACCAGTACAGACAATGCCCAGCATATTTGATAAGTTTGTGGATAGACAGGAGGTTTTGGTCATTGCATCATAATGACCAACTAGGAACACAGTGGTGTAGAATATTATTTAGTGCTGGACAAGCAGATGGATTGTGCATAATATTATAGGCGGTAAGAAGCTGTGCATATATAAGTTGATGGGCTAGATCTAACCAATTTAGTGCTGTACAGTGGTGCAACTACTACTATTGTTGCTACTGTTTGGCCTTGTGGATGCTGCCCTTCTCCCAACAGACGTTCCATAAAAGGCACTGAGCAGTCCAGGGTGTCATTTATCCTGTCCAATGAGTCATGCACAGGCTACGTACAGTTTCATACTGTTACTACTACTGTTGCTACTTCTACTATTACTACTCCTACAACAATTCTGACCACTGCAGCTAACATATTGAAGTTAAGTACATCAAGCACAACTGAAAATTATTATGCTTCCTAATGAAAACATGACTGACATTTGACTAAAAATGCATTAGATTGCCACTCTGTGCATCAAACACAGGCAACCCTAAATCACAAAAGTGTGCAAAGTGTAGGGCACAGTCATCATCATTTCCATAGTGTGAGGGGGGAGATTACAACAGGGTAAGCCTGACAAACAAAAAAGTGTGCCGCCATGTGAGAGATGAGGTCAGAGCAAGTATGCACTGCCAGGGCCAGTATCTCCAGATGTAAAGAAGTGTGTTGTGTGAGGTCTCATGGTCAAGGTGTACTATGTGTGGGTCTGCAGGAACACAGTCACAATATTTGTGCAAGATTTATACTCTGGCATCCTGGAAAGGTGAGAGCAGTGCATGGTAGAGGATCCAGTTCATCACTGATGCCCCCAGCCACATAAACTACCCCTGCCAGGAGTTGCATTGCTAGTTCCAAGACCATGGCTAGACTGGGTGCTACCTGAGTGTGAATGATGTCTGCTGGATGAGTTGTCCTCATGACTACATCCATGACCATGACCATGTGGCCTACCACATCCACCACTGACGGAGCAGTGGAAGTAGTACCACTGTGGGAGTAGGATCAGGCACATCCACTATCACATCAGCTAACATCTGACAAATATACTGGCTGTTTGACCTTGTGGATACTGCCCCTTTCCCAGCAGATCTTCCTTAACAGACACTGTGCAGTCCAGTGTGCTATTTATCCTGTCCAGGGAGTCACACACACAGTACATATAGTCTCATACATCAGAATGCTTGACATTCAGTACTCTCACTATCTCTTTGGAGGCCCTGTGCCTCCAGAACAGCCCTACATATATATTGGGTAGTAGATACCGACACACCAACATCAGGAGGAGGCGGTAAGCATAACTTCTTTGAGCACCTCTACTGACACCCCTGTATGATACTTTACCCTTGCAAAGGCTTGGTGGTCATTCCATCACCTCTGCAGCTGGGATAAAAACCCAACCCTGATCAACCTGTCCACTCTCAGATGGCTGTATGTCATGAGTAGGCATAGTTAGGACACTGACAAAATGAGCTTAAATGGTTATTCCTAAATGTGAGTGGAACAACTAGCTAAGCAGTGAAAATCAAAAGGACTCCCACATACTGGTTTGAATAAGGATGAATTAATAGCGACCTTGTGTGCAGATAAAATACAATCCCCCAGGCAAGGAGGCAGCCTGGCAAGGACTGTGGGAATGTAGCAGGAAAATAAAGCACAACCTACTATGACCTAGATTATCTTGAAATTCAGCAGGAATAAAAAAAAAACTAGATGAACTTTTAGATGAGACACGTTAAAGAAGCCAAGAGAATGAGTGAGAGAACTAGTATAAGACATATGGGGAAACAGAGCTGAAAGGGCTTGAAACAGCTGAGAGGGAGAAGGAAAAACAGCATGAAATGAAAAAATTGTCCCTTCACCAAACATACACGAGCTGTAGGGTTGAAAACACAGCCATAGATGCAAAGCTCAGTAGTAAATTATTTCCTCTGTATAAAGAGGAGGAAGATTTTGACAGTTTTATTCAGACATTTGAAACAAGGTGTAATCATAACCAAACTGACAAAGGGCAATGGGTAGGATTTTAATTCCTCTGCTCATGGGTAAAGCTATATATACTGTTGGCAATACTTTAGATTCTGATTGCATTCGTTATAGTAAAGTAAAGTGTGTCATTTTAGAATGTTTTAAGCTCTCACCTCAAACATGTATCTAAGCTCTTTCATGAAATATGTAGAGAAAAGTTTAGAGAACAGAGGATAAAAACAGAAGACAGTGTTAGCAATTTCATTGCAGAAATAAGCAATTGTTTCATAGGTAGGTGAGAGGATATAACATTACCACTTTTAAAGTGTTTTAAGACCTTATAATGAGAAAAATGTATGCTGCATTTTGCCCGGGGATATGAAGATCTCACTGGCAAACTGGGAATGGACCTCAGCTAAAGGGCAGAATAAAAAGGGTGACCTATATTTAGTAAGCAGGGCACAACTGCACAAGAATGTTTTACCTAGGACTACACATGAGTGTAAGGGAACCAACCCACAGGGACAGTATAACATATGATTTCAGTTTCCACAGGAAAAAGAGGAAGCTGTCGGTTCCAATAAATGTCAGGGTCCTGGGGTAAGATGCTGCCAGTGTAACCAAGTGGGAATGTATATGCCAAATTTGTAGAGAAGCAAGTAGGGGAAGAGAAGTCATGAGAACACTCTATTAAAGATAGTAAGAGGTTTTCTTTCATTTGCTGTAGATTATCAAAAATTCTTGTCCTAGTTGATAGTAAGGAAGCTATTGCTGACAGGCACACAACATCAAGTATAATGATTATTAAACATCCTGTTGTTAAACAGAAGCATTACTTCCTGAGCAGTCCACTCTAGTTAAGGTTAAGGGAGGGACAATTTTGGGTGCTATTGGCCAGGGTTCATTTGGACAACAGAGTACAGTCAGTTAGAATAATCTTTTAAAACAGAGGCACATTGAGATGCACTGAGAAAATTCACTAGTGGGTAATTTCTATGAAAGACATGAGCTGCTAGACATTAAATAAATAGTAGAACCCTTGTTAGGGGAAAAAACAAACAACTGCAACAGCTTCCAATACCTTTTGTCACTCACATTGTGCTCAGATGTCACAATCAATCCACTGACATTCAAGGCTCATGAGTAAACTGCAATGAGCAAACATACGCTGTCTTGGCTACATTTCTGGAAGTAGCTGAAATAGTGTGCACCTAGTACTGGCGCCACACACATTTGTTAGGCTTTGGAAATTAGTAAAGTGTGATGACAGAGTCTTATCTACTTACATGGGTCTAGGGGAATGATATGCTGCCGAGCTAAAGCTGTAACATTCCTGTACTCATTACTGCAGATTGTATGTAATATAACCACACTATTAATGGGGTGTCTGTGAAGCTAAAGCATTTATGCAGAAAGAGGGAGATGCAAGTTTTGCACTTATGGAGAATATAGAACATGTCTATGTCCACTCATAAACTGGTAATGAATTGTAGTTTATTAGATATTTCATTCATAATTCATGTGTCCTTCAACCTAAACAATTTGTTTCAGATAGCTTTCCATTGCTAAAGTAGGAAATGTTCATAACCTTACTGTCTGACATTAAATAAATAAACAAGCAGACAGATAGACAAACAAATAAAACAGAAAGAGGCCTCAATGCCACAGTTGTACAGTTTTCAAAGTTTGTAAAATATGAACTAGAAAAAAATTCAGCCTCTAAAATGAAGTACTTTTCCAGTTAAACAACAGACACTATAGCCACGAATACTGGCAATGCATGCAGTCCCCATCAGTGAAACATGTAATCTAGTGAAGTGTTGATAACAATGTAAAAGTCATTGCACAGCACAGTGACACACTGCTTTAAGGTTAAGGGAGTCTGTCCAGACCTCTAATCACTTTATCTATGGTGTTTACACATTTCTCTGTATCTATATGGGTTTTCCCTCTGTGCTACAGTTTCTTTCCACCTCCCAAATAAATACATGCTAGGAGTTTGGCTACTTCAGAATTTCCATGCATATAGTTTATTCATATTCACCACCGCATTCTGTGTCATGGCTGAAAAGGACCTGAAAAAGGCCAATTCACTTTCCAGGTTAGGAACTGTTATCATATTATACAATGATTGACTGGCCATTAACATTCAAAAACATGCACGCTGATTGGTCAGCCCAAACAGCATGCCTGTTGTAAAATCCAGCATATACGTACCAACAGAAAAAAGTCCAGTCACCCAGACTTTCTTCTAGTAATATATGCTAAGAAGATTCCAGTTTTCTACACTTTTATAAAAAAATAAATAAACTTAGAAATTCAGACACTTCAGAAGTACAAGAGAGATGGGACAAAATAAATACACGGATAATCAAGGTACGTTACGCAAAACTAGAGAAACATACCTGATTATCCTTGTATTTTCTCTGTCTTATCTCTCTTGTAAGTCTGAACTGTACGGATTTCAATTTTTTTTTTTTTGGTTATTTAAAAAAAAAAGTAACAAAGATCTTCCTCTCTCCATTGCTTCCTTTCCAAAGCACTCTTGTACTGCATAAATGTGGAAACGTAAGTCCCATACACATGCACAGTACATCAGGAAAGCCCCAAGATATGGGGAAAAAAGTGGAAGAGCACCATGACCCCATTATACGAAGACATTATTTAAGAAAAATTATTAACTTTTTTCTTAAATAATCTCATTGTTTTCCCTCGTGACCAAACCATACCAACCTTGAGTAAATCCACCATTACCCACACCCAGCCATGGGTTATTGCTACATTATAAGCCCACAATGTCTTCATCAACGAGTTCATAATTTTTAGCATTATTTTCTAGCAGCTGTTATCTCAGTGGTGTACAGGAAGAATTCCTGTCTGAGACATTGGTGACCTCAGCTATGTTCATAGCCCTGATACCCAAAGCAGGCTGGGATTTGGAGACATGTAAGCAGCCAGTGGTTAACTCTACTCATATGGGGCCATTTTTATGTTGTGCAGCAGTACCACCCTAAGTAGATCAAAAGGCTTCTAACAGGCAGACAAACTGATATAGCTGAGAATATGTGTGAAAGCATTTGCACAGTTCCTGCAGTTCTGTCATTGCATATTACTTGCCACGGAATGGGACTATTATGTAGGCTATGGAATAAACTGCGATGTAATAGTCCTAGTATTCCACCACCCATCTTTTGCCCTAGAAGAAATAAACTTTATTACAGTGTACAGTGAACAATACCCCCATAATCTAAGATCAGGGAGTGAACAAAAATAATTTAAAACAAATATTACACATAACCATTCTCCATTATGTACATTCAATAAATGTTCATTTTTTTTCATTAAAGGTATTGCTATACCATATCACATTATCATAAGAACACGGCTAAGCCCGTGATTAGTGAGTAAATAAAAATAGTTTAAATCAAATATCATGCACAACTATTCTCATTTAAATGCATTCAATAAATGTTCTTTTCTAGTTAAAGCTTCAGTTAAGTCCATCACATCATTATAAGAACAGCAATTAATAAGAAAGCAAATGAGCTGACTGTATGACAGACGTTTTTGCTTTCAAAATGTAAATTATTATTCCATGTCCAAATATTTTTATATAATCTATAAGAAAAAATTAAAGCCTCAGTTTTAGCTAGGCATTATACTTTGTTGTTCCCTTAACAAGACTATGGCAGGTATGCAAAAACCACGCTGCAATAAATAGTGCAACCATAATTATCAAAAATTGCCCAATGGAGATTAGGTATGCATAACTCATGACACAGTTCAGATCTGTTGGGGACAGTTTGGCATAATGAAGCCATGCATTTGCGAAAATGGCAGTTGGGTAGACTTCTCTAAGAGAGGACACTTATCTCAGGCAATCAACATTCATGTTACAAGATTGCCATTCATATGTGCATCTAAGCACCAGATATATGCAACAAGGGTACCGCCGAGAGTCTATACAAGAATTAAACAATAAAGTGCCAAATAGGTTTATTTCATAAATGTGAGGAAAATAGGGTGATAGATACAGACAGACAGAAACAGAGAAAAACAAACAGAAGAAAGTCCAGGTATCCCCCCCCCCCCTCTCTTGCGCTGTCTCCCTCTCTCTCTCTCTCTCTCTCTCTCTCTTTCTCCCTGATGAAAAGTAGTCAACCACCACAGACTTCTCTGACTTTGCTTTTGGAGCAGTTTCCAGAGGAATAAATGTGCAGGGTGTGTAGGACTTCTCATTGGTTGATTACTCAAAGCACAAGTCCTCTCTTCTGACATGTCCGAACAGAGTAGCCATTTTCTTTGTAAACATAGACTCCCTGTTCCCTGATTTTGCACTTCTTTGGGTTCCACAGTTCAGTCAGCAGCCACTTTTTTAGTGCATTTTATTACAGGTACATTAATAGTGCCTGAGATCTGCTGGGTAACAGTGGTACCAGCAATATAAAGAAAAAACAACTGAATTTTCTGACTTTCCTGGAGATCCTACCATCTTGCCAACTGGAGTTGCTTGAACAAGGCACAGTTTAGACATTCTAGTGTCTCTGGCACTGCCACAGTGCATAGACTTTTGTATGAAGTTAGATCCTTTGCATCCACTCAGTTCTCAGTGTGGATCTCTAACTTCACTTCCAAGCTGGCTACCCTGTTCAACGTGTTGTTCTCTTGCTCTAGAACAAATTGCATCTAAGGCTGGCATCTGCCTCAGGAGTTTCTAGCTAGAGTTTATTATAAGAATACAGTTTGGAGTTCTTTTGTATTTCAGCAAGTCTTCTTTCCAGAGTTGCTGAAAAGCCTCCCTCTGGATGCTCTGGGGAAGCAGTAAATCCATTGGCTAGCCATGCAGGTGAAAGGTTGGTATAATGGTTAAGGTGTTTGCCTTACAGACACAAGGTACAGGGTTTGATTCTGTCATGTGGTAATAGGCTAGGCTTAAAGTTGCTTACAAGGGCAGTTAGCCAAGTACTAAATCTATGACCTCATTAAATGTTTTTAAGCGTAACCTGAATAACTGGATGGGGAACAGAAAATGCAACCCTGGGATTCCACCTGTGTCTCTGCTGGACAGTAGCAGAGGGTGCTGACTTGTTGGAACATGAACTAACTTTTTGGCTAGGCTTGTAAGGGCCTCAGGGCCAATAACCTAGTAACTTCATATGATCATATGAAGAATACTCAGATGGACAGTGGGAAGGGAAGAGAAAAGTAATATAAGGTGGGGAAGGAGGGTAATTTTTCTGGGGGAGGGACAGGTGCTATTTTTTCTTAGAAGAAGGACAGAGGAGGATGAAAGCAGGGGACCACTGTAAGTAAGAAACCAGGTATAAGGATGGCAGCAAGGGCATACACACAAACATTCCACAGACAAAGGCTGACAAGGGGGGGCACTGATACAAAAGGTGGGGGAGGAATCATAATGAAAATCTACAGACAGAAGTAGGGTAGACAACTAACAAAGGGAGAATTGAGCAACAAAATGGGGAAGATGAGTGACACATAAAGAAGGAGAACACCATGATGGGAAGCAGGATGATGTGAGGATTGCTTGCCAGACATCCCAGTAATGAACCCACCTAGAAGTCAGTCACCACTATTGCTGACAAAATGGGTGGACTTCACCACTGGTGGCCCAGTAGTCAGGGTCATGCAGCTGTGCAACTCAACCAGTCACATGGGGATGCTCCCAGGGGTGCCTATCCAGGTTTCAGGCTTACAGTCCACCTCATTCCTGACCAGTTGCTACACCTCATACCTGGTGAACCAAGAGGACCCCTACTTGCCAATCCCTGAAGAAGAAACTGTACCCATGTCATAAAAATAGCACCAGAGACCATCAGGTCACCTCTTATATGATACTCTTCATCACCCTGTGGAGAAGATAACCTGAGGACTACTGGGTTCCAGCAGTTGGTGTTGAGGCCAGTGAAGAATGTGTTAGCTGCTGCCACATCACATCCTGCTACATGGGTGACAGTGCAGAATAAATTAATATAAATGGAGAAAAAGAAAACAGCAAGGAAGAAATAAAAAGAAGCAGCTAACAGACAGAAAGAGAACTGACAAAAACAGCAATGGTCAGTATAATGTGAGGCAGTTTTGTATGACAGGCCTGGAGGGAGACGAGTACAGCAACACTGATGTAAATGCTTTGGGCGCCCCTAGGATAAGAAGGGACAACACTGGGGCATATGACTGGCTGTGGCCCTGTCACTACTGTAGAACACAAAAAGAGAGGCAGAATCAGCAAGTCCAACAAACAAACTGTTTGTTTGTTGGACTTGCTGATTCTGCCTCTCTTTTTTGTTTTTTACAAGTTTTTCTAGTTGTATATTTGTTTTACTACTGTAGAACAGTGGTACTGGTTATGGATAGTCATCTGCATATGTGCAATGGGCAATGAAACAAGGAACAAATAACCAAACTGTACAAATAAAATGTACAGCCTTTAGGAAACAAATGTAAGTGAAGTAGTCATACATGGTGTGGAAAATGCAGGGATATATGGTACAGGGTAGCACAGTACCACATAGAACTTGCCTAACAATAATAACATGAATAGGTAAAAGACAAGCAGTCACAGCTGTTGTGGTCCAACCAGAAATCTGAGCTTCAGTGCAGTAGTAGAGAGCTTCATTACATTTGTCACACCACTACTATTCCAAGAATGACTGGCATAGTGAAGTACAGTGACACAGATACAAATGCATTGTGAAATGGCAATGACCATCTATACAGTGATAATTAAAAACATACGAGGCACTGAACAATAAAATGCCGAAGTATTGCAAGGGAGAAAAACAGCCTAACTGCATTGGTACACCGAAGGTCAGTACAGTCAGACAGTAGATGGCAATGCCAAGAGTAAATGGCACAAATAAGAGCAGTAGCACAGCTACAAATGTATGTAAAACCATATAGCAATCCTACAAGCAGTGAAGAAATAAGCATTAGTTAGCCTTTAAACAGAAAAGCAAAACAGAGCAGTACTGTGATAAGCACATATACATTTTCCTGGATAGTCTCACCAGTCACCTCTATCAAAACATTTATCTTTTGCAATTGCCTCTTGTGCTGTAAATCAAAATACACCACTAAGAACATAGTATAACCATGGACATCAGAAACAGCCTATGGCTATACAGTAAGACCTTCTGTAACATGATACAGCGTTAATTCATTTTTTCTGTAATTCTGTTGTTTCTCTCTTACCGTTCTATTTTCATTGGCAGAAAAGGTCAGAGTGGTGCCTTCTGAGGTCACTACACTTATGCCTGCACCGGTCACTACAGCAGGTGATTCTCATGACATCACTCATTGCCCTGGTGAATGCTAGGCATCAATTTTATACAGGGGACTCTCACTGCTGTCCACAGCAGGTGCTCCCTATGTTGCATGTGCAACAGATAAAATAATTTAATCTTCCTTTTGTGCCATGCAGAAGCCTGCCATACATAGATCCTGCAGAGACCGTATCTAATCACTAGGTCACATTCAGAAGTAAAAATGATAGCTGGAGTATAATGTCTCCCATCCTTGACACTATATGGCATGCATCGACAGTCAGCACAAAAGCAAGATGGCCATCTATAGCAGTGCAAAACGTGTTGTTAGTAATGCTGGCCAGGGTGAACAGCTGCAAAGTCATTACCCACAAGCTCATCATGCCCAAACACACCAACAATGGAAAACAGGGTTGCATAATGCTCGCGTCTATTAATGTGTTGTAAATTTGTAGTAGCATGGCTCAGCTATAAAGCCACACATACACATTAATTCACCACAGTGCACATAGTGTGGAAAAGCTCATTGTCTTACTGGAGAGAGTTAGAGAACATTCAGCTATATTGCCTCATTATCATAATCATTGTACTACAACCCCCTAAATAGTACAATGAGCAATGAGATACAAACACCGAAAATCCACAAACAATGAACTATTGAACTGAAACGGAACACAATAAAAGCCGGCCAAAAAAATTTAGTGCTATTTATTATAAATCACACTTTCAGCTAGGACAGTGCCTAGCCTTCTTCAGACAAACAGTTAAAATGTGGTAAACCAATGCCTTTTATCTAACCAAGTCAGTGATGTCATCAATTAGGCAATATTGTTAGTAACCATAACAACATGTTATCGCAGCCTACTTTTATGTAACAAGTTATGACTCATTGACTTGTAATACAGGAAATAATAAACAAAACAATACGTAATCCTATCTCATCTTGTGTTAAAAACACACTTTTATGTGTATACATTAACAATGAGCAATGAGGTCATCATACTGAGAGAAACCATGCTATAGAAATGTGTATAGATTACTGTTGCCATCAAATATTGTAATGTAGATTATAGGGAATCTGACAGCAGACAGGAGTACAGGTAATCTATGACATATTGTTTGCACAGGTCCAGCATGACTGGCATGACACACAGCTGTAAAACTCTATTAATTGCTGTGTGCTAACACTGCAACAGCCCTGACAAGGATATGGCAAACAATGTAGGGTGGGGTACAAGTTACAGGGAACAGGCAGGAAATGTTGCAGTGCTGGACAGGAGAGTGTCCAAACACCAAAGCCATGGCAACAGATATAGCAGTCGCTGTTCTTCTAATGGGGAGAACAGCCAGCTATATCTCAGTGTCCAAGCATGAAAGGTTGAAGTCCTTTAGGGGAAAACTGCACAGACCAGGAGGGACAGCATTGTGCACCCCCACCTTTGTAAATTATGAAGATTGTAGCCTGCCCACCCCTTGGCTGATGTGAGTTAGAAAACGTGATGCATGCCACGGCTAGTCTATGCACTGTACATGTCCTGGGTATGTAAATGTAAGCAGCACTTTTGTTTTAAGCTTGCCCTATCATGGTCCTTTGTTGTGAACCAGACATTTGCCTTTTTGCCATTGTCATGGCATGTCATACCTACCTCTTCCTCACATGGGAACCCACCACAGCCATGTCCTTCTCTGACTTCCCACCTAACCATTCCTTTGCTGCTGGCACACTGTCAGCCAGTGCTATATTATATCCTTGCTGTAAGTGTTCACATAGTATCATGTGCAGTAGGGCACACACCACAAATAGCTGACTGCAGTAAAGTACACTGTCAGATGCATTCAGTCAGTATAAGTGAAACTTCAGCATACTGAAAATGCATTCAGTGATATTCCATGTCTGAGTGAATGCAGTGTTATACACCTCTCCGGCTTTGTGGATGGGGGTCATCAGTCACGACACCAGGGCATATGTTGCAACATTTCCTACACATAACAGCAAACACTATTATAAGTGGTCTGCTATGTATTGTCACGTCACTGGATCATCATGGGTTCTTGGATTAGTAATGTGTTAGATGGTCCTGGGGGAAGTCCTCTTGCACAAAATGTTCATACATGTTGCAAATGTCCCAGATGTGGTAATCATGGGAAATGCCTGGATGGAGCACAGACACATTGTATATAATTTCTATGCCATTCATGAAGTGGAAACCCTTCTGATTGATATACTGGATCTCATGTGGTCCAGGTGGGACCTTGTTGACAATGTGGGTACAGTCAATGGCCTCCAGGGCCTTAGGAAAATCGGATATGACATAGAATGCCTGCATGGTGGTGCATCTCTTATCTTCTGTCTGTGGAAACAGTCCTTTTACATGCATCAGCTTCACATCTAGGAAGTGGTGCAGGATCCATGAGACCAATGCCTGTACAAGTTCTAATATGTCTCCAGTTGGATGTTGGAATGTCCCCACAGCAAGAATGGGTAATGCTATTAATGCTACACAAACCTTTGTGTCCACTGGAATAAGCAATCTATGCATCCCTCTCAATCCTATGTGAGGAAGACATCAGTCAGCCAGCTCCTGTATGATATTTATTTCCACATGGTAACAGTCAACTAAATCCCAATTATAGATGCAATGGTATATCAGCCACTGACAGATCTTTTCAATGTGGAGGGCAGAAGTGCACAAAACTGGCTACTAACACATTAAATTAGATGCCATCACGTGCCTACAGTGGCGAGGAAATCATTCTGTGTTGTGCAACATATAAACAAATGTATGGTATCTAGGTTCAAGGAGGTCATTGTTCCACTGTATTCAGCATTTATCAGACCTCTGGATGGGGAGCAGGAAATTCCCCTCTGGTTTGGCACCTATGTCTCCAATGAACACAGGCAGAATGTAAATGGTCTATCTCCTAGGCACTACTTGTAAATGTTTCATTTTCCAAGCCCCTGCTTACACTTATCTAGTGAACCAGAACTTGCCAGAGATTTGGAATGCATGGCTAGGTTTAAGAAAGTCCCTGTGGTTGTTAGTCTAATAGACACCTATGAACCTAAGAGGATTTTACATTTTGCTTTTTCATGAGAGAGGGATTTGGGAAAAAAATAATAGTTTAACTTTTTTAGGGCTGAGTATGAGTTGTGAGTTACAAAGCCATGTTTCAGTGACTGTTAAGGATTCCTGAGTAATTTTTGGGAGGTGTGCCACGTTGTCACATAGGCTTGTCTTCCAAACTGTACAGAATGACACATTATGCTTTCAAGTTTTTCTTTTCCTTAAATGTGAAAATTGGTTCAAGGAAAACTGAAAAGGATGTCAATGTATAATAAAAAAGAAATAAGTAAAGGGCAAACTGTTATATATTTATATGTAAAATGACTAAATAACTTTAATAAGATACTTAAACTTATAAAAACTACTTGTAAATGTTGCATAACACTAGTTCATGCTAGTTCCATACTATTAAATGAAGACAGTAATGCCTGGTTAGACAAAAGGATAAAAATAAATGCATCTTTGGAATAGAAAGAGAGGACATGGTGATTTAAGTAACAGAAAAGCCAAGTGGTATCAGAATAAATATCAGAATAAATATTTATATCCCCATGTGCACAGTATTTAAGAACAAGAAGGCAAACAGAGATACAAAAATGCCAATTTATTCTGTTTATGGACTTAAATCATAATAAAGATGATCAGTACTGCAGTTAATACAGGCAGAAATGGCGCTGAGAAAATGAAATATTTCCTCACTCAGACTGGTAAAGTCAAAAATTTAGTGAGGAACATTTGGCCAGTAGATCTGTGCATGCAGTCCATCTTTTTTTGCCACCTATTGAGACATTGAATACACTTAACATGCCTTCGATTGCAACTACAATGGTGCAAGAAACTGTTGAAAAATTATTAAAAAAAAAATAAACAACATTACACGATCAATGAAGCGTCAGGCTGTCAGAACATTAATTAAGTAACAAACTAACTGAGCAAGCCAGCATAAAGTCTGGCCTGGCCATTTATTCAAGGAATCTAAATGAAATATTGCAAACAATTACTGGAAGATTATTGTGTTCCTGGTGCATTAGGATAAATTGTCAGTGGAGGAAAAGTAAAACTTTGCTAATTAACATTCATTCACAAAAAAAACATTCAGTACTTTCATTGAAAAGAGTTAAAATAGGCACCCTACAGGTACAATTAAACAATCACAACACTCTGCAGTGATAATTATGAAGAGAATGAGGACAGAATATAAGAACAAGTAATTGCTGCTAAATAGCAACAGAATAATGATAATGATGATGATGATGATAATTAAATAATAATAAATGCCTGCCGGTGACCTTTACTCTTTGCACAGAATTAAGGGTTGTGAGCTGCCAGATGTCATGATTTCATAATGCAGCATACTAAGAGGGTTAAGTGTTTTCTTTGTGCTTTATCTCTATACCAGCTGCAGCTGTGTGCAATAATTTATGCATTCCTCAGACTTTCCTCACAATTGAAAATTCTGAATTTTTCCCTTTGTTGTGTCAAGTTTATCTTCATCTTATCTGGCCAGATTAAAAAAAAACATAGCAACTGAACAGTACTCTAAATGTTGTCATGGATGTTTTGGTTCTCATAATGAGGAACTGCTGAAAAATTAGTTAAAACTGTACAGTTGTATGAAATCTGCCTTTGCTACCAGAACTAATAAGTGGGACTTTCTTAGCCTGTGTTTACTTAGTAACTGTTGTTTAAATATTTAAACTTGTTAATAACTGTTACCTCTTACAGACCCAGTTTACATATTTCAATTCTACTGACTCTTCTATGGTGCAAAGCTTTAATAAGTGCATTGGTCTCTTTTCTTTGACAAGCAGTATCTTGTTAAATGGTTGAGTGAATGACTTTTAGCCATTTATACATACTTTTGTTTTGAATGTATGTCAGCCAAAGTAAGAATTATTTTCTAATCTAGCTAGAAAAAAGATCACTAATGACACTAAAAGTAAACTTTTAAGGTTGCCACTGTCAGAGAGATAGTACGTCATCCCCCAAATCGTTGCAACTACTCATGGCCTCAGAATTTTATTGTCATTCATCCTGAATGGAATACACATTTGTATTTAATTTAGTTTAGAGTAGGAGAGAAAGGTATGGTAGTGTGAATCATATAACCTAACAGCCAATACATTAATTAGTTTTAGTCTCTGCATTGCTCACATGTGGGTAGAAGCTCTTGTCCATGGCTTGACCTTCAGGGTTGTGCCCATTCACCTAGATTTGTAGTCATATCTATACTATACACACCACTGCATGTCTAATTGCCCATACATTCATGCAGACAAGCCTCATCTGCCATGGTACAACTTGCAGCCATGAAGAAACAGTGTCTCTCTCTCGGGTCTAAAATTAAAACCTTCAGTAAACTGTATTTATATTTATATTATTTATTTATATGCTTATGTGCAGACTTGCTGACCATGGAAAATGCATCACATCCAAACTTTGTGCAGGCAGGTAGGCAGCCACCAAATGCACACAGACCACTATTATATGAGTGCCAAAATGCTGCTATAGCATCTTCTACATCTTTGCCGACAACAGTGATGCAACTGTGGTGGGGGTGAAGGGGGCAACCTCGGGCACAAAGTGCAGGGAGTGCAATCATCAGATCTTGATCAGTCTTAAGTGTTGCAGCAACCCCCCACCCACTCCAGTTTGTATTGTATGCTGAACTTATACAAAGACCAGGTTACTGCCTCATGTATTTGTCTCACTTTTTCCCTCTAAAGGAAAAAAATCGAATCTGTTGCCCACCTAGTCACTGAAGCCTGAATGTCACCATCTGTTACCAGTCATAGTAGAATCTAGTGCAGTTAGTTGAGCATTTAGAAATAGTCTGTTTACCCTAGGAGCAACAATGGAAAAATACTTGATTGGACTTACTAACATGTTTCATTTCAGAAACACAGACCCACAGCTGCCTTCATGGGTCTGTCAAGTGTAGCAAACTCTCTCTGGATATTAAAATTAAAGATGAAAGGAAGACAACTGAATTTTCTAATTAAGAACCATATCAGGCCCAACTTTAGGCATAAATAATTGCATAAAAGGCCACATTAGTCTGATGAGAAACTGTACAGCAAAAAAAACACTTAAAATTGAGTAGCACAGATACCTTCCTTGGACCCTCCTTGTACTGCCACCCCCACCCCTGCTGAGAAGACTGAAGGCATGTCAACTTGTCTTTTCAAATTGAGGTATTTCAACAGTAATGTGAAAACAGGATCAATGTTAAGACTTAAAAAATTACTGCAAAACAAAACTCAAGCTCCTTGATGGGAACATATTTTTCTAGATGGTTGTAGAAGCAGTGCACCCTTCAGGAAGAGCTTCATCTTTAATCTTGTCACCAGTGTAAGCTCCCAAAGAAGACACACTGATAAACTAATGGATAAGACACATTGGAACATAACTTAGAAGAAAGGTATGTAAGGAATACAGTTCTACTTGTGAATGGTTTAGATGCTTCCCCTTCATTCCAAAGTGAACATTTTTTTCTGCTTAAATAAACATGACTTTCCCTTTGTATACTCTCTAGACTCTTGGCTAATATGTACAAATGTCAAGGAGCACAAGTCCTTGTCTACTCCTGGAGTGCCATCAGACAGGCTCTTAGATAAAGACTGTAGAGGGAAGGAGGAAAGGCTATGCCATGCTGTGGTAGATGTAAAAGGAAAAGCTAAATGGTTTCTAGAGGCTAAGTCCCAACATGGGTTTGTGGAAAATAAATCATGTCAGTCTATCATGATATACTTTTCTGATTGGATTATGCTGAAATGTGACAAAAGAAGCCTGCTCAACCCTACATGTCTTGCCTTGAGTAAAGCCATTGACTCACACCCTCACAGGAAAATGATATGTAAACAGGGATTAGATAGACATTGAGTATGTGGGTGGAAGGGTGAATACATGGCAGGAAGTAAAATGTAGTTGTTAAGGGGACCCTCTCTAAAGAAAGTGAAGTTGTTAGTGGTGTTCACCAGACATTAGTCATGGAACCAGTGACCTTGGCCATCATTGTACCAGATGTTGAAAAGAGCACTAAAAACAGGATTAGGCTATTTGGGGACTACACTAAGCATGAAGGGACAGCTGAAATGGGAGTTATAAGCCTTCGAAAGTACCCAAGAATGCTGGTAGAGTGGGCTAAGAAGTGGCATCTAAATTTTAATCCAGGGAAGTGTGAAATTGTTTATCTGGGCTTTAATCATTCTAAAGTTGTGCCAAGTACTAGGCTGAAGGACTGACCCTAAAAGTACAGTTCAGGAAATAATCTTAGTGCAATATGAGTAACAGAAATGAGACATCAAGTATAAACTGAAAAAACTATAGCCAAGACCAGCAAGATACAAGGTTGTATCTCTTGGAGAAAAGATTCCAGGGACAGGGAAATACAATATCAATTATTGATCCCTGGTTAGGGCTCAGCTAGAGTAGTGTTTCTCATATGGGAATAAAGATAACAAGCTATTTTAGAAGGTACAAAGTAAGGCCACCAGAGTAATACATGGAACAGAGTTCAAGGGGCATGACAGAGATTATAGGAGCTAAATCCACTGTGACTTAACAACTGGTGATAAATGAAACAGAACATGATCTGGTTGTTCAGGATGCACAAGGGATGATGTGATGGCCTAAGGTTCGACAGGAAAAAAAGAGGTGAGGACAAGCATACAAGACTATAAGTGCAAATATCAGGCTAGACATTAAGGAGTAAATTTTTGTTGAAAGAGTAGAATATAAATGGACAGGTTACCTGGATGGATAATGGACTGTAACACCACAGATCCTTCAAGAAGTTTTAAGGTTGGTGGTGTACTAAGAAAAGACCATAAAAGAGGCAACTGAATTATACTAATTACATAAGAATGCTAGATGTGGCTGTGATGGTACAGGGATTAGTGTTGTCACCTCAAAGCAAGAGGTTTTCCGGTTTGATTCTTGGCTGGAGTACCTTCTTTGCAGAGTCTGCATGTCCTCCATGAGGTCAAGTGAGTTTTAAAGACGTGCAGGTAGGTGCAAGTGTGTGTGTGTCTTCTGTGAAGTTTGGGCACTGGACTGGCAACTCGACACAGTAAAAACTCCACTTTCAGTCAGTCTGTGGACTGGTGATCTGCTGTGGTGAGCCCTAACGGTTGAAGCCAAAAGACATTGCTTTACATAAGAAGACCAGACCAGATAGGCACCTTGCCCTATTCTGCCATATTTATATTGTTTTGCTCTTTCTAACTACTGTTCAGTGCTTAGAATAAAACACTATAATAAAAATGATTTATTCATTAATTCATTAATTGAAATGCTTGACTTAAAGTCTTAGGCAAAACATTCCTTTCTCATTTTAGGTGTACCACCATCACATGAAGCCTGAAAGACAGGTATGTGATTCATACACAGCTATCATGAAAGTGTGCCTCCCTTCTTATTTATGCACCATGCAGTCTTGGTGTTGATGAAGATACTCATCTGAGCAACATCCAGATTCAGACAGTTTCTGAAAACAATTAGAACAAGGATAACCCCATACTTCTCTTTCATATAATTATGGGCAGGGATTTGCAACATAGACAATATGACTTGAACTGTTCAATAATCTGGGTATGCCCCTTACCCATTTTATAACTCATTGTCTTTCAAGACCTGTGAAGGGGGACAGAATGCAATGAGTCTGCTTACTTTCATATGGACAAATGATACCTATCATATGAGTAATTTAGGTTTATGAACAATTAACAGAAGTGCCATATTTAATGAATACTCAGATGCCACAGGACAGTTATATTAAAGACAGACAAGACTTGAACACAGTGTTGGCTATTATAGGTGAGGGCAAGACATACAGATGGCATACACAAAAGTGATGGGGGAGTTGTAGAAACCAGTTACCACCCTTATCCACCCTTATCCAGAGGACCTGGATTATCACCCCTCTTGATGGACCTGGAGAAGGGGACATCCAGTGGTGTGGGGGTGGAGGCCTCCAATGGTTCAATGGTCACAGCTAACCAGATCAGCAAGTTTTGTGCCCACAGGAGAAAAGAGTGTAAGGTTTGAAGGTGCCTCTCCACTGCCCTCCCATTGATTGGTAGACTGGTGTGCTGTGAACGATACTAGCTTCAAGGAATGGTTGCAGCAGCAGTTTGGAGGGCAGTAGACAGGGACCTTCAAACCTTACAATCTTTTCTCCACTGCCCACCAAACTGCTGTGAACACTATGAGCTTCGGGGAATGATTGAGGCAGCAGTTTGGAGGGCAGTGGAGAAAAGCTTGTAAGGTTTAAGATGCCTCTCCACTGCCCTCCAAACTGCTGCCTCATCCATTCCCTGAAGCTCATATTGTTCACAGCATATCAGTCTACCATGCAATGGGAGCCCATAGAGGTGGATCTAGCCCTTCCACCCTGTGAAGATGCCCCTAAACAGACAGAGGGAAGTGGTGAGTGTTCCCTCAAGTGGGAGGCATGCAGCTGAGCTGCTTCTGGGCCCTCTGGACCTGTAGAAAAAGTAACATAAAAGCAGAGAGTAAAATGTAGGTGTTAATTGATATAATGCATTTTCTTGCAATTCAGTAGTTCAGTATAATAAACCAACATTAATTTCTCTGGGTTTTCTATACTGAATGATGACTGATGGTCCTACAGTGATGTTTCATAGGGAAATTTTGTACTGCAGTAATGAGTGAAACTTTTACTTTTTAAGGGATTATATTTTAATATGACTTTTCATATGTTTCTTATTTACAAACACTCTTCATGAGTGTCACCATTCTTCTCTGGTACTGGTTTCTGTTAGTATTATTCCTTCTTCAGCTGTTGAAATATGAGAAAAAAAGGAGAAAAAGAAAGTTGCTTACTCATTGCATTTCTGTGTGCATTGGGGTTGAAAGCAATTCATTAGTTACACCTTCTGTTAGATTAATTAATATTCTTTTAACCGATGTCAACACATTTATACCCTTTACATGTTTTATATTCTAATCTGCAGCAGTCCATTGTATTTTTCTGGGGAAATGCAGCATGCTACTGTGTAAATGTGTGACTGGGTCTTGGTGAAATATTTCTAGCAAAAGTATAGCAAAGCTGAGAAGGCAACAGTCCTGTGTTGGTGGTAGGTAGGTACTGTGAGATCTTTTATATCCAGCTGAGCTATCGAAAAGAGCAGAGGAAGTTCCCTGATGCCCTGACCAAATTTCCCCTAGTAGTATAAATACCCCCAAGGGTCTCCTTGAAAAGAGGTTATTAGCTTAGTGGGACTAACCTGGTCAACAAAAGATAAATAATAAATGTTTAAAATTATATCCACCTCTCTGTCTTCAGTTCAAAAGTAAAGAAGAAAATAATATGCATGCTAACAGTTTTGAACAGTGTTTATGGTAATTGTGGAAGAGAGACAAGTAATGGTACACCAGAATGGCTGCAAGAGGGCCTGGTTCATTACTCTGCCTAGGGCCCCATTTGACAATGATCCATTTCCAGTTTACAGTATTGGAATTATGCAGTGCAGCCAATTTCTGAAGAACCTCCACCCTCAACCCAGCATGGGAGTGGTGCCATGGTCTAGTCAACCATTGTTGAACTTGAGGAAACTTCTGGAAATCACCAGAAACATTACAGATATGTCTATAGATGATATTACAACATAATTATAATACATTTCACAGTATAAGTTTAAATTTTTCCTATGAATAAGAAGTTATATTTTCTGATCCAATTAATACACACACACGTGTGTGTGTGTGTGTGTGTGTATGTGTGTGTGTGTGTGTGTGTGTGTGTGTGTGTGTGTGTGTGTGTGTGTGTGTGTGTGTGTGTATATATATATATATATATATATATATATATATATATATATATATATATATATATATATATATGGTTCTACCTGACTTCGACAGCAGAAGACCGACATCGGAACTGAGCTCCAGAAGATCGAAATCGAAGAAGACGTGGCAGAACATCGACAATGCAGAAGACCGACGACGGATGACAACACCAACGCCGAGGATGCCGACATGGGGAAAGGCTGTGCAGGTAAGTGTGGAGATTGACGGTCTGTGGGGATAGGGTGGGTTAAGTGAGTTAGGTAGAGTTAGGTGTGTGTGGTTTGTGGAATGGGATGTGTTTTTTTTAATTGTTATTGTGGTGTGTGCAGTGTATGGGGTTTCGTGTTTGTGTACGGTTATTCGGTTATGTGTGGTTTCGTGTTTATGGACTGTCGGATATGTGGTGTCGGTGATGATGTCAGGTAGAACCATATATATATATATATATATATATATATATATATATATATATATATATGTATATATATATATATACTCACAACAAGGTCCCGCATGAAATTCACCTTATGATAAATCTAGGTCAATAAAAATAAGTCATACGACTTTTGAAACTTCTTTTAATAAGAAAACAAAGGCAGAAGATGTAAACTGAGGTTTCCTCACAATGCTATAGGAACAAGTAATCCAAACAAATACTGGTTTCGCCCCCTGGCATCATCAGTGTAATAGTAAAACCATGTCTTACCTGAATTTATATTCCCTGTAATTTTAAAGTCACACTCCCAATTAATTAACCATTGTCAAGCAAAAATACATAATGTGACTTACAATAATGCAAGACCATATGCATATACATCCATATATGAATATATATATATATATATATATATATATATATATACACACACACATACATATACACACATCTTAATATATATATATATTTTTTTCCAGGAAAATACACATACATGTTCACAAGTCATAAAAATGCATATACATACACATATAACATATTCTCACGATGATACATCAATATATTAATAAATAATATGTGGAACACTAAGACCCATACCAAAACATTAATTAAACATTCTCATTTAAACCCAGCTTATAGGTAGCCCCTAAACTGACGATCCATAATTTCTCTTTCTTATTCAGAATTCTTTGCTTTTCACTCTTAGGCAAATCTTTACCCCAGACTACATCTATCTCAATGAAAACAAAATGAGCTGAAGTATGTTCCTGTTTATGCTTATAAAGTGGACTTCTTGATCTCTTACAATTTATGTGACTAAGATGTACTGCTGTACGGGTCTTAAAGGCTCTAGAGGTTTCACCTATATAAAAAGCCCCACATTGGCAGACCACCATATACTGTACACTACCCACTCTGTCCAGCAGGTAAAAAGAAATCTAATGTCATAAACCTTAGAGGTATTGACAGAAGTAAAAGATCTAGAGTTAAATATAACCTTGCAGTAAACACAACAGTTACAACCTTTCAAGCCACTATCCATTTCTTTACCCTTGTTAATATCCATTTTCTTATACCAGGAAAGAAATTCACCCACATTTCTACCCCGTCTGTAACTATAGGAGAAATAATCACGTAAACATTGGTCAAAAAAGCATCAGATTTCAGAATATGCTAGTGCTTATCTATGATTTGTTTAATCTTAAAGCTATTTGTTCCATAAGTAGTAACTAATCAAACACTGGCTTGCTCAGACCTAACAGGTTTAGGTTCTACCTCTCGGGTATCTAGTAACAAAGAGTCTCTCTTCAAATTGAGAGCCACATTTTTCTCCCGAACTATATGGGATCTATCATAACCCCTTCTAATAAACCTCATTCCCATATTTTCAGCCTCACTTTCATAATTCTCATCCAGGCTACAAATACGTCTTAGCCTTTGGAATTGAGCCTTAGGTATATTAGTCACCGTGTGTTTAGGATGACAACTACCAGCTTCTAATAAGGCATTCTTGGTAAAAAGGTTTCCTAAATAATCCAGTGATCATAGTTCCATCTACGGCCCTGGTAATATGAATGTCTAAAAAGTCAATAGTAAACTGTTCTATCTTGTCAACAAATTTCAGGTTAGGACGTATTTGTAACCTGGATGAGAATTATGAAAGATACCATATAGTACGGGAGAAAAATATGGCTCTCGATTTGAAGAGAGACTCTTTGTTACTAGATACCCGGGAGGTTGAACCTAAACCTGTTAGGTCTGAGCAATCCAGTGTTAGATTAGTTACTACTTATGGAACAAATAGCTTTAAGATTAAACAAATCATAGATAAGCACTAGCATATTCTGAAATCTGATGCTTTTTTGACCAATGTTTACGTGATTATTTCTCCTATAGTTACAGACGGGGTAGAAATGTGGGTGAATTTCTTTCCTGGTATAAGAAAATGGATATTAACAAGGGTAAAGAAATGGATAGTGGCTTGAAAGGTTGTAACTGTTGTGCTTACTGCAAGGTTATATTTAACTCTAGATCTTTTACTTCTGTCAATACCTCTAAGGTTTATGAAATTAGATTTCTAATTACCTGCTGTTTACGTCTTCTGCCTTTGTTTTTTTATTAAAAGAAATTTAAAAATTCATATGACTTCTTTTTATTCAACTAGATTTGTCATAAGGTGAATTTCATTCTGGACCTTGTTGTGAGGAGTGTGTCAGTTTGGTCCGTGCATATTCTGTTTTCATTAGCGGGCACCGGAGTTGTTGGGTGGGGTGGATGTATAAATGTATATATATATATATATATATATATATATATATATATATATATATATATATATATATATATATATATATATATATATATATATATGTATATATATATATTTGTATGTCAACGGCATGTTTTGTCAAGACAGGTGAGTGGGATTGGAGGGAGTTAGAGCACTGGAGATAGGTGAGGGACAGGTGTTGTATGTCTGTGTCCAAGTGTGTGTATTTTTATGGTTAGGGTAAGGGTTAGGTAAGGGGATAGATGTACATCGGGGTTTAATAAAGCTTACATGGAGCTAATCTCCATGTAAGCATAGTGGCACGGCTTGAACACAGAGTTCGGAGCCTGTCCAATCCAGAAAACAAGGCTGGGGGCATGCACGAGCCTCCCAGCACTATCTGGCATGGGCGCAATGGAATAATGCAAATCACTTCCTTTGCTGGTGAAAACCATGCAAAAGAGGTGAATTTGCAATCCAGCAAGCAGACAGGCATCTGTGTTGGAGCCGTGTCTGCAGCAGAAATGTATGTGGTTAGTAATTTCTGCAAAAATCAAAATGGGGGCATGACAGCTCAAGGTAAAGCATGTATTATGTTTATTAGGCATGACAATATCCAAAACTATGGCCAAAGTGTTTTCAAATTGCAAAAATCAAAAGGGGGTTTTTTTGGCCGATTTTGACCATTTAAGTGGAGCTCAGCGGCATGCAAACGCGATCATACAGAAAATAAAAAATCAGTAAAAAGTCAATTAAATGTGAAACATGAATTTTGCAATTATAGTGGGCAGCATGTAGACTCATAACAATAATAGGTAACAGTGATTGCGAAGGACATAGGCTCCGGTGTAGTGGTGTAACTAGGGTATAAACCAGTAGGGGTATGTAAATGAGCTAAATTTATTGAATAGCAAAATGGGAGACCGTGTCTGCGAGTACTTAACTGTGTAGGAGCTGTAATGTGGTGGCATAAGCAGAAGAAGCAGCTGACATGAAAAGGGGGTGTGTCATGCTTGGTTTAAGCACATTTGAGCTCCACAACTCCTATTTGTGCTCTGCTAAGCACAGCTAAGCAAGGAAAGTGTGTCTGAGGCTGCTTAGCTGTGCTTAGCTGGTTCAAGAAATGATGAGCATGTTCATGGTCAGGGGAAATTCCTTTCTGCTCAGCAATGTTTACACTAGCTAAAACAGTTTGCTTGGCACCCTGTGGGTCTTAAACACAGCAGAAATAGAGGGAAAAAAAAGGAAATAGCAGAATAAAGGAAATGAACTACAAATCACTAATATGGACTCTGCCACTCATAGTGGCCCATTCAAACCCCTCAGTAATATAGCTGGTAGGTGGAATGCATCATAGTCAGCCAATCACATAGGCATCATCTGTAGCACACCAGTATAAACTATGCAAACATCTTTCAGTCTGTTTTTTCCCATAAACTCTGCACCATTGGTGTACACAATTGGGGAATTTTAACTGACAAAATGAAAGGGGCTGCTGCTGCTTTGCTACATCTGTATGTGGTACAGACTGAGGGCGGTGATGAGGATAATGCTGACAACTGGCCCAGACCAAGGAGGAGAAGAGTGTTCAGACCCAGGGTAACTTTCCAGGGGCTACATGATCTGGCGATACTAGAGCACTACAGAGTGGACAGGGACATACTTCAGCAACTCACTGAGCTCTGCTGGCCTCACCTCAGATCCAGAGTCAACAGAAAGTGAACCCATCCCAGTTGAAACCAAGGTATGTGTAGCCTTAAGAGTACTAGCTACAGGTACTTTCCAAAGACCTACTGGGGACATCATGGGGTATCTCACAGGCATCTGCATCCAGGGTACTCCACCAGTTCCTGGATGCCATGCTACCACATGCCTGTGAGCATATTTATTTCCCCAGCACCTCTGAGAAGAGGACCAGCAATACGCATCTCTTCCACCATGTAGCAGACTACCCAGAGGTACTGGATGCCATAGACTGCACTCACGTCCACCTCAGAGCACCACCAGGTGAAGATGGTAGAGTGTATGTCAACCGCAAGAACTATTACTCCATCAGCTGTCAGGCCGTGTGCAATACCCAGGGCATTATCATGAATGTGTCTGCTGGCAGCCCTGGAAACTATCATGACTCCCACATCTGGCATGCCTCACAGCTGTACCAGGCATTTGCCAGGGAGGACATCCTGTATGGACATCTTGTGGGGGATGCTGGCTATGCACTGGAACTGTGGATGATGACACCCATCAGAAATGCACACACACCCACCCACCCACTGAAGAACGCCATAATGAGGCACACACACAAACTAGGAACATTATAGAGTGTGTGTTTGGGATGCTCAAGTCACAGTTCTGCTGCCTTGAAATATCTGGTGGAGCCTTGCAGTACTCTTCAGCCACATGTGCACACATGTTCATAGTATGTGCCATGCTACACAATATGATCCTGTGGAAACAGCTGCAGCAGGAACATCACAAGGAAGGGGCACACAGACCCCCACCATTGCCAAGGTCTCCACAGGCACAGGGGGACTCGGGGGAGGAACCCCCTGAGCCTGCCCTTGTAGGCAGATGAAGGCATGCCCAGTATACCCTGGCCTTGGCAAAGAGGCAATACATAGCACATACACTGACACCCTAGGTATCCAGGGACTGGAACCTCTCTCCAACTCACACACACAGTAAAATGGATGACACACACATCACACCACCTGTACCTTACCATGTATAGGGCATGTACTGCGTGCATCTGACAGAGTCAACCCTCAAGCACCATCCTCACAACTGCTACAGCCACAATGTAAGTCACTCTTCTTAACAATAGATGAACAGAGTAGTATGTTTTGGTAGCATATCTCAGGTATTGCTGCATGTTTGCAAGGGAATGGGGTGGCCTACAAGAATAGCAGCAGACAACTGACAGCTATGTGGGACAACAGGAGATGTCTGCCCAATATTGGCTTCCGCAGTGTATGCAGTAGTCCCCTAGGTGACAAAACTCACTGCAATGTATGTGGGGGACAAATAAACGGGTCATAGGTCACATGCATGAATGTCAATGTTGGGGTCCCATACTCATCCCTCAGCCTCTGCCAGCAAGTCGGCCATAGAAAACCATTAAGAAATTACAGACTTACACAGTGATATCACAGCAGGTCTTGCAGTTGCATGAAGTCTTTGAATGGTAGGAAGTCTGAAACTCAAATGTCTGCCATTACATTCTAACCTTCGGTCTCCAGTGATATGCCAGTATTCTCTAAGACAGGCACAACACTATGCTAAATGGAACCAAAAAGTAAAGCCAACATCTGCACAGTCTGTGCAAATGTGTACAGTTGGCAGTTATGCCCCCCAACATACCCGTGTCAACATAGAAATGCAGTAACATGTGTTTGTAGGATAATAGCAGCAGAGCACACATTCCCAGGGCTGTCCCAATCAACTTGATAACTTGTCGCATGTCCACAATAGTCAGGAGTCAATGAGCTATGTATATGCATTGTTAATACTGTCAGGAGGTGGGCAGCACTTACTCTTGGATGTTGTGGCTTAGTGGCCTAGGTACAGTACTGTGGTTGGCAGGGTTCGTGTTCCAAGACCTTCCGTGCCAACTATTTTGCATGCAACTACACCTACTGCAAGAGTTGTACACACTGTCCAGAAGTCAATATATGTCACTGCAGGAAAGCTGGACAAGTCAGGGACAGGGACTCACACATATGGACAGTACACAGCTCAGAGTAACTTACACAGTGCCTAGTAGGACAGCAGGTACTTGAAAGTCAGTGTATGGCCAGGTGTTAAGTGGCTGCTACCTTACTGTGTCAGCACTGACAACAAGTCACTGGCCACCATCCATACCCCTGGAATGACAGGCTATCACAGAAGGATCACAGGTATGCCTCGTATATCTCTTCTGCTTGTCCTAACATTGCATTTGCCTGCCAAACTATGTGCCAAACAAGAAAAGTTCATGTCAAAACAGATAGTGGAGAAGCAGACGTCATACCTGTAAGAAAAAGTAAGCTTATAACAAACTGGTCTCTCAGCTGTCTTTGTTTGCAAGAGCAGTATTAACACCTTGTCCCCATGTGTGGGCCTGTGTCTGATTGTCATATATGGGTCTGTACAGATGTCAGTCTGTGACAGGTTGTCAGCTTGGGCCAACATGTAGCCTAATAATAACATAGCAACACAAATTGTCTGAGGTATCATTATGGATCATCAGGGATTATCCTGGACCTCATTAACAGGGACATTGGCAAACTCCAAATACTTGACCCCACACAGTCTGCCTTTCTCAAGGGGAGGTATGTCAGTGAACACTGAATGACTTCCCTGAGACATACAACAAATGCATGGGTGATGGAAAGATGGTGCACTCTGGCCACCTTGACTCAGCCAAAGCCTTAAACACTATTCCCCATTTGGCCAGAGTACATGAACTCTGTCAACTAGGCATCAATCCATATGTTACCAAATAGGTAGCAAACTGGTTCATTGGTAGAATGCACATAATCATAATAAGGGTAGCCAAGTCAAGCAGTACACCCGTAATGAGGGCATACCCCAGGGATCAGTCTGGGGGCATCTGGTATATGGAATATACTTCCCTGAGGTGCAGGCCAGAAACACTGGCCTATGGCTGATCAAGTTGGCAGATGACTGCAAGCTGGGAGCAGTCATCAATACCCAAAGTGATGTGGATGTCCTACAACAGGGTCTCACCAAAACAAATTACTGCTGCCAGAAACATGGCCTCAAGTTGAATGCTTGCAGACATCCCACATATTATCACATGAACAACAATGTCCTACATATGCAATCAGTAGTGAGCATTTGGCCACCCAGGTTGATAGCAACCTGAAGTCTGAGCACCATGTTGCTTCCATTGTACAGAAAGCTTCATAGATGGGCCAACACAAAAGTAAGGGTATCTCATCTAGGGACAAAGAGGTCATAAGATCCATGTATTCTAACCTTATAAGGCCAATTATTTTGTACAATGTCCCCTTCGGCATGTACCTCACAAAGCACATGCAGCAGCTGGAGAGACTACAGAGGTTCCTCACCAGGAGAATCCAGGACCCCAAACCCCTACCCTATGCAGATAGGCTAACAGCACTGTTCCTCTACTCAGTTCCCTACAGACTCCCCAGACGTGACCTCTGTCTGGCATACAAAGCAATCCATACCCTGCCTTGATGGGACTATTGCACATCTGGAAGTCAAGGCCCACTCAATCAACCTGTAGTCGCAGCATCAACCTGGTCTGTAATATCAATAGGACTTGGTGTGACAGATACATGTCCCACAGACTGCCCCATCTGTGGCATACACTCCCTGTCCACATCAAGCCAAGTGCATGAATACCCCTTGTGAAGGGCTCCCTGTATAAGTGCATGGGAAACAGACAATACGGTCCTGTAGCAAATACAGTCCTGTGATTCCACCTGTGTCCTTGCTGCACAGGGGCTCTGGGTGCAAACATGTCTTAACGTGGGCTACACTCTCATCTATGAGGGTTATAAGGGCTTCAGGGCCAATAGCCTAGTAACCTCATATCAACCTATCAACCTATAAACAAATGTTTATCACTGGTTCACCACATTACCCTATACTGCTCTGCCACTGACATACCTGGAAATCACAGTGCTACGTGGAATATACCACACATATAATGGACATCTCTGCTCAGTAGAATGCACTCTGTACCCACACCCATACCTCTCAACCTCTTAGAGCAAGAAATCTGGACAAGGTCATAAATAAAAGTGGGACAAAGGCCCAAAAATAAGGAAGATATTTAAATATTTCTCTCATAAACTAGAAAGTTGATGGAATAACAGGTTTTGCAATAGCATGAATTTTCTGAAGGTTATGAAGTCTCAAATGTTCTGTCATTATTTTCTAACTTCAGTGTTTAATTATTTGCCACTAACTTTCCAGAAAACAACAATTTTATGAAAAAATGGACCAAATTTATGAGACAAACATATGGACATTCTGCAAAAAAGTGTACAGTTGAGAGGTATGAGTCACACCAGGATATGCCTTTTCAGTTAAAAAGAATAACACACAAGCAGGTGATCCCCAGCCAGTATATCACTGAGGTGCTGGACTGTTTACACAGCTTCATCAGCCAATCGGCTGTAGCCACACCTCTCAACTGGCCAGATTGGGCAAGAATGTCTATAGTCTGGCTCGTAATTTTGGTCTATGGATCATACATCTCCTATTTCTCGGGTAAATCACTGTGATGATCTCAGGATTTCTGTCAGTAATTAATGACACAATACATTTCAGTGCCAGATGTCATATATGTCAGAACATGTCTGCTAAAACAAACTCTGTGACACTAGCAACTTTCCACATTAATAAGAGCAATATTTTCAGTATCTCCCTATGTTTGGGCCATTGTCCCCCCATTTTGACAGGCTATCTCCAGATTCCTTGCACTATCAGGTTGAGAGGTATGGCTGTAGTAGACAAAACCCCAGACTGGAGTACAACCATCTCTGAAATGGAGTCCCACTCTTACTATAGAAGGTCATACTAAGCATGCTCCTACACTTAGAGATTTACAGCCCATGTCTAAACCCACATCGGACTATATAACTGTATTGTACATAGATGTCTTTTCATACAGACAGCTATGCACACCTTAACTGACTCTACCCACACCCATCAGTCAGGATTACCCTCAGCTAGCTGGGCCCATATGTGATATACCTGCATCTGTTGTGTGTGATACACAGACGTATATATGGGCAATATATAACAATATATCAAGCATACACACACATAGACATGGGTAAGAGAGGGACAGACAGTGATAGAGAGAGAGAGAGAGAGAGAGAGAGACAGGGAGACACACATAGAAAGTGAGTTCTAGACAGGGATACCCTAAAAGGCATAGAGTGATGTCCTGCTGCCATTGCATACCAGTTGCAAACAGTCGCATGCGCAAGCATGAATGTGAGCTCCATTGTATAATAGTACTGAGGTAGGGATTATAATACCACATCCCCTGCATTTGTGTGTATGTGTGTGTTTGTAGGTTAAAGTATTAAGAGGCCTTTCCCACACAGTGTACTTCCCAGTGCCCTAATTTACAAGATCTGCTGATATCATGCACCTTAGAAGTACCTTTGGACACTTGTCAGCCCTATAAGCTCTGTGGTGTATGCAATAACTGCATAACACTATAGTACAAATAGCTAGATAGGTAAGGGTTCTAATCTCAGTCCTGGCATGTGTGTGCATGTGTGAGTTTGTAGGTTAAAGATTTTTAGGCCATTCCCATCCACACTTCCCATTGCTCTAATTTAGCAGTCCTGCTGATGTTAGTCAACGTAGAAGTACCTTTGGACAGCCATCAGCCCTATAACCAACTTGGAACATGCAATAACTATGTAACAGTATTATACAAATAACTAGATAGGCAGAGGTTCTAATCTCAAGTCTAGCAAATGTGTGTATAAGTGTTTGTAAGTGTGTATGTTCGTAGGTTATAGTGTTTTGAGGCCTTTCCCACTGAGTACACTTCCCATTGCCATTCTTTACAAGGGCTGCTGATTTATTCACCATAGAAGTACCTTTGGACAGCCCTCAGCCCTATAAGCTCTTTGGTGCATGCAATAACTACATAACAGTATAGTACAAAAAAAAAAACTAGATAAGTAGGGGTTCCAATCTCAGTTCTGGCAAATGTGTTTGTAAGTGTGTATGTTTGTAAAAGTATTTTGAGACCTTTCCCACCCAGTACACTTCCTATTTCCATACTTCACAAGGGCTGCTGATGTTATTCATCCAAGAAGTACCTTTGGAAGCTCTCAGCTCTATAAGCTCTGTGGTGCATGCAACAATTACATAACAATATAGAACAAATAACTAGATAGGCAGTGGTTCTAATCTAAGTTCTGGCAATTGTGTGCATAAGTGTGTATGGTTGTAGGTTAAAGTATTTTGTGGCATTTCCCACCCAGTACACTTCCCATTGTTATACTTTACAAGGGCTCCTGATGTGATTCACCTTAGAAGTACCTTGGGACACTCTTCAACCCTCTAATCTCTGTGACACGTGCGATAATTACATAACACTGTAGTACAAATAACTAGATAGGTAGGGGTTCTAAACTCAAGACTAGCCAGTGTGTGTGTGTGTGTGTGTGTGTGTGTGTGTGTGTGTGTGTGTGTGTATGTGTGTAACCAGTTTGAGGCGTGCTCTAACCAGTACATGTCCCATTGCCCAGTTTTACAAGGCTCGCTGATGTCATTCACCTTAGAAGTATCTGTATACACTCTTCAGCCCATTAAGCTCTATGGTATGTCTAATACTATAGTACAAATAATTAGATAGGTAGGGGCTCTAATCTCAATGCTGGCAACTATAGTACTGTGTGTGTTTGTTTGTGAAGCATATCCTGTGTGTGTGTGTTGGTTAAACCATTTTAAGGCCTGCTGACTCCCTCCCCATGGCATTTCTTTAAGGAGGCAGTTAATAGCATCTGCCTTACCTGCACCATGTTAACTATGCAGGCCATGCCAGTCATCTGTACAGATGTACATGGAATATCCAGATGTTTGCAACCTATATGGGGTCTGTGTCCCCTAACAATGGGCATTTATGAGTAATCATTGCAAAATATGTCATAGTTACCATAGTGACAGACATGTCAGCATCAGACATTATACCTGTCTGAAACATCATGCTGATACAAAGCCAGTTACTCTATCACTTGTCCAGGTAAGTAAGTGCAATATATGAGACCAGTTGCTATTTTGGGTGTTTTATCCCACCATCCATGAAGGCATTCACAAGATTACTTGTTGTAAGAGGTAGTAAGTTATGTCCCCAGCATATAATCTCAGTGGTGCATGTAATGTGTATGTAGCACTATAGTACATACAAGTGGATACATACGGTTAGCAATCAACTGGCAACTGTGTATATGTTTCTGTGTGCATATCCCCTGTGTCTGTCTTTACTGTGTGTATGCGATGGTTATACCATTTTGTGTGCCTCTTCCACCCTGTTAACTCCGTCATTTTCAACCTAGTCGCAGCCCTTAGAGATGTCGTCCACCTTACAAGCACAGTTACACAGTTTCTAACACAAAGGCACTGTGATGCATGCAATTGTCATATCACTGTGTATTGTACATAAATAGATAGGTTAGGTGGGTCATCTAATATGAGAAGTGTCAACTCTGTGTGCATGTGTGTTTCAATGCATGTCCCCATGCAGCAGTATGTGTGTGTGTTTCAGGTGGCTCTACCATGTTAAGGGCCCCTGAACCGACCATTGGCAATCCTAACAGCCCATGCAATTGCCACCCACTTGAATAGTAGTGACAGACACTGCAACACTACATTACCTCTGTGGTGTTTCTGTTATGTATCTAGTAATATCATTTGTAAAACCTGGGCAGGTAGAGGTTCAGCTATCAGCAGGGGCTGGTCATGAATGTGTGTGTCTGTGTGTGTGTGTGTGTGTGTGTGTGTATGTGTGTGTGTGTGTGTGTGTGTGTGTGTGTGTGTGTGTGTGTGTACGTATGTACCAGCATACCTCTCAACCACTCACAGAAAGACATCTGGTTAAAGCCATATGGGAAGTTGGGGCAAACAGCAAACATTGAGCACACTCTTCACATATTGCTGTGTCACACATGGAAAATAGAAGAACAGGTCATGCATTCGAATGCACCTTCCAAAGAGTATGTGTTGTTACATCACAATATCTGTCATTAATCTGCAATGTCAGTCTGTCATGATTTTCCAAAATGTTGGCCAGAAAACCACAAGTTTATGTCAGATGGAAAAAAATTATGTGTCAGACATCAGGACAATCTGCAGACATATGCAGAGGTCAGAGATATGGCCACCATCTGTACCCATACCTCCCAAGCTCTTAGAGCAAAATATGTTTACAAGGCCATAAATAATGGGCTGACAAAGGCCACATAATAGGGACACATCAAATATTGCTACTACAAACTTATAAAGGTGATAGAATAACAGGTTTTGCATTAGCATAGATAGTCTGAAAGGTACAAAGTCTGCAAATCATAATGTCTGCCATTATTTTTTACATCAACCCGCAATGATTTGGCAATGATTTGCCAGAAAAATACAGGTTTATAAGAAAATGGACCATGAATATGAGGCAAGAATATGAGGCATTCTGTGGAAATTTGTACAGTTGAGTGGTATGTCTGTACCACCCTGCAGTTTGCAGTCCATGTTTGGCAAGGTGTAACCTGTGACAACAACTGAAACAGTGAAAAGAGATCCCAAGACTGTAGGACAAGAAACATGTCATACAGTTCTGTACTGATTGCAGAGAGCAGTTATTGCACATTAGGAGCACCTTAATGTTATGAGAAATACTGTAAGCTAACGTAATGCCACACAATGGAGTCATAGTAGCAAAACACAGGAAGTCAACTATCACATTACTACAAGTTGTGTCCCACACTCCACATTTGATAATGTCACATACACATTGTGTGTTGCCTATGTGTGTACAATATGTAAACATGTGAAGGCCCTGTGACTACCTGGTGCCCACAAGATAAGTGAATCTGTTAGGGTTAAAGTAATGTGTAGGCTTGTAAGGGACCTAGTGCCAGTACTCAAGTAGCCTCCTCTGTATGTATGAGCCTGTGGTACTACAGAACACCCAGGTGACATGCATGAAGGCTAGCTGGCTGTGTCGAGGGGTATGTATGCAAGGTCACACTGTCCCCAGTGTCCCTCACACACTGTTGCATGCAGACACACCTGGTAAACATGTACATATACAGCTGTACATTGGCTATTAAAAGGTCATTGTGTTTCCACTCTGCCATACTCATCATTGGTAAAGTCAGCAATTCCACAGCCTGCAGGCACACAGACACCTGGAAAACAAACAGAATCCAGTATGTGAGACTACAGTCAGTCAGCAATACTAACAGCAATAATGCATCATGGCTAAAAAGGCACATACACTTCGATGTGCACCCATAACAAGTGTGTGTGTGTGTGTGTGTGTGTGTGTGTGTGTGTGTGTGTGTGTGTGTGTGTGTGTGTGTGTGTGTGTGTGTGTGTGCGTGTGTGTGTGTGTGTGTGTGTGTGTCTGAAGGAGTAGTGTTCAACTTGGCCATGCAGAAGAGCTGTGTGTGTCTGGTGGTGACCTGCCTGTGATAGCGATGTGTGAGTGTTTGTATGCACACAATCAAGCCATGTGGTTGCCCTACACAGGGGAATGTAGGACAGCCATGGACCGTACATGGCAGGATGTATAGTTCACCGTCTCCGGCCATGGACACGGGAACTGGTTCTGCCAGGAGTTTAACTGGCACCACCAGGGCTAAGGCCAGATGCAGTACTACTCCCTGATGGTGACTGCTGTCTGTTGGATCCATGTCCCAGATGGGACTGGCCAGGACCACGTGCCCATTGCCTACTCCATTGTATTGTGGATGTACCCTCCCTTCAGTAGTGCTGGTGGTACTGCCACTATGGGAGTGTGAATGTACACAGCCACGTGGACTCTCAACTGATCTTGTTGCTGACCTACGTCCACATGGCCGATGCCCTACTCCCACCACATGCTCAAGCACAGACATTGCACAGTCGAGCAATGACAAGGTCTCACCCCACCGTCTATCCACAAAATCAGCATAATAACGTATGGCATCACCAAGACCGTGGAAGTCATCATGCATGGCAGGAAGTGTTGCATTAATGACCCTGAGCATCTGTCTGGTGTTGCATTCAGAATGTGCCTGTGCCTCCATGACAGACTGAAACATGCATCTGGTGACAACTGCTGTGACACTTGTGATAGGGGCTTGATGGGCAGCAGTCCTCCTTCGAGCACCCGTGCCCATCTGCCTGTGTAGGACCTTGCCTGCTGTCTGCCTATGGCGAGTGTCTACACTCACACTTGCCATAGTCACCACACTAGCCTGTTCCATGCCACCACCCACCAATTGTCCATTATCTGTGGCTGCTGGGGACTGGGTATGTGGGGCTAGTCTGACTGTGTGTGGGGACATTGTGGGTTAAAGTGACTTGCCAACCAATGGCATAGATTCAGCCCCTGACAACCCCACCTGTGCCTCACTATGACCACCACCATCATCAGAGTCTGCTAAGACACTGACATCAGGTTGTGAGGGGGAGAGACCCCAACCCCCATGTTCACTTGTGAGGGGAAGACAGCATATGTAAATTAATACCTGCACTACAATGTTTGCTGATACACAGACAGACAGACACACACACATATACAGACACACACACACACACACACACATGCACACACAGACACACACATGGGCATGCTCACACACAGATATGCACACACACACACACACACACACACACACACACACACACACACACACACGCACACGCACATATACAGACAAACACACATATACAGACACACACACAAACACACACACACACATGCACACACAGACATACACACACACACACACACACACACACACATACATACAGACACACATGCACATGCACACACACACACACACACACACACACGCACGCAGACACAGGCATGCATACGCACACACACACACACACACACACACACACACACACAAATGCACACACACAGACACACACACACACACACACACACACACACACACACACACACACACACGCACACACACACACACACATACAGATAAGGTGGCACAAAGGCATTACACAGATCACAAAATTTCTGAATGATGACATGCACAACACACAATCATACCACAATGGACACACTCTGGACAGGTCCTCAACAACATGCAGTGCAGCTATGTCCACTTAATGTTGCTACTAATATATAACTCTCAGATATGTGAGGAGTGGTAGTATGTGATGGACCTTCACCTAACACACACTGCACCTGTGTACCCAATATTGATATACCCCTGTATAGCACAGTGGCAACACCTACAGAAACATATGTGACAAAATGTTACAGCTCCTGCAAATAGGCACCTGTGATGACCACTGTGATGCATTGCAGTTAACCCCACCACAGGTGAACATCCACATATTGCAATATGGCTAATAGGAACAATTGTGTGAATGGAAAAATGCATGCCCTTAACATGCCTAGGGTATTGATGATCCACAACAAGACATTTCCATACTCACCAGCTTCAGGCAGCTGTTCTCTAGCCAGACCAGAGGGACTTATGTAGTTGTGTGGGAGAAGTCAGCACACTCACATGTGGCATTGGTACAAGATAAATGATGCATTTCTGAACATGTACAGTACAAGCTCTGATAATACACATTGCTGTCATTCACACTAGATGTGCACTTGTGTGCATTACACAACCCCACTCACAAATACAGTTTGACCTGTCATATGCGTCCAGATACTCCAAGGATGCCAGTATGAAAGATACAGTATTGAAGTGATGTCCAAATGGACAGTACCTGGATACTCCTCACCTGTTGACTGTGTGCCACCCACACCCATGGCTTAGGATTGTATGGTTTCCTGGGGTATGGTGGCTGCCCCAAGGTTGGCAAGGAACTCCTCTGTTGGTGTAAGTGGGGGTTGCATAGCAGGACCCCCACCTGTGGCTGTCCGGTCCCTGGCCACAGCTGCAGCCCTTTGCCGGGCATGGTGGATTAGGTCAGTGGCCCTGTACCTGACCTGTGCATAGGTTTGGCCATGCTACTCCAGATTGTTCACAGTGGCCACTAGGTCTGACCTCCCAAACATGACTGTGTGATGCAGTTGTATGGCATCTATGATTGCTATGGTCTCAGCACCTGAAAATGATTGCTGCCACAGTCGAGACATTCCACCTGAAAGACATGAACAGGGAAACACATCACAGGACCTCATACATTGGGCACTGTTGTGTACAGATCCTGAACATCCATGTTTGCTAGCACTATCCACCACTAACACCCACATCATACCCCTGCCATCTATCAGCACAGTATGTGTGTGGGTAGTTCCACCATACTAGCATTACAGCATGCATTGGACTCCTGATCCTGATGTTTCATGTTCCCCCCAATGAGGACCATTAATGTGCATAATCCTCCATTCATCATTCACATCAGATGGCACATGCAGCATCTGGGGACATCACAGAAGTTCCCTACCAGGGCATACCAGCCTATCAGACATCTATCATACACCTATAGGTTATGAGGCCAACCCTCTACCTGGTGTCATACATACCCCTAAAGAGTTACATCACTCTAGTATGCCAGGCAATCACACACTCCACATTGCTGGGACTGCTGCACGAGTGCAGGTCAAGCTCCACTCTGTTAACACAGACACACACAGACAAACAGCCTCCACCTGGTCAGTGACCTGGACTGGCCTTGTTGTCAGCTTGGATATGTGCCACACACATTCACCCTGCAGGGAAATGGGTACCCTGTCCACATCAGGCAGAGTAGCTACCTACACCTTTGTATGCATAACATGGTCAACTGGATGGTTAACGGCACATACATCCTTTGGATAACACCTGTGTCCCTGTTGGATAGGGACATCAGCTGCTGCCTTGCATACACATGGGCTAACATGTGGCCTAGGGATATGGCTGATCAGGGCCCACAGTCTAGTATTCTGGTATGGTACATGGAATACCATAAGTGGCCTGTCTGCTGTAACAGACTGTGTTGTTATGTGTCCACACACATCAGTGCCATCGACTGCTGGGTGTCCCCTGTGGGCAACATTACAGTACCATGTCTTCAAGCCTACATCCTACAAATAGGTGAGTTCTCCTACAGGTGCATGTGGACATTCTAGGAACATCTGAGCAACACAATAACTGAGATCAGTGCATATGTGTTATAGAGTGACCTTCTCATAGGTGTCTGACATCTTCAGCACCCAGATGTTTGTGGAATGTGTACATGTACATGTGCCTGAAAGATGTAGACTCTCCTACCAGACAAATGTATATTATTACATGCCAATTGAACAATACATGATGTTTGTTCACATAGTTTGGGGTATGTGTCTGTGGCATGCCAGACCCCTGAGAGCACAGTGATGGTACCTGGGTATCTGGTACTGTATCCATTCCCTTACACTGTATGCTCAGTATGCATGCACTGCTGCTGAACCAGTGCCAGCATCAACCTACTACTACTACTACTACTACCTATGACTTGCTGTCCTGCTGCAGGGGTCACCAGGTATGCTAGCCATAGGTGTGAGGCAATCAGATACAGGTGTGGAGTACACACTCACCTAGGTAGAGTATGTCAGGAATGGTCAAGGAGACTTGGACAATCTGTGAAATAACCCTGTATGTCATTCTCACACTGAGAGGGGCTCAATGATGGTACACTCTGTGATATGCCATCTGTATCCACCAGTACGTACTGTCAGTGTGACATCGCTGTACACAATGTACACAATGGCAGGATGACCATACATACATATTAAGGTACAATTACCCTTCAGAGCACACAGAAGTCACAGTCAGTGTGGGGATCATCTCTCCTTCTCTCTCCACATCCCCAATAACACTCCCCATTGGCACACCTATGAGGTTCCAAGTAAAATCAACATATAGGGTAAAGCCACAGTTCACAAGAGAGACTCTCCAGAACAAAATAAACTTGACAATGCTGTCAAAGCAGAATATTTAATAAAACAACAAAGCTTTCAGGTCACAAAAAATCCTTCATCAGTGTTACACAATACATAGTAAAACCACATCTATATATACATCACACACAGCCCACCAATTAACAATTTACAATCAATTTAGATCTTAAAGTGAACTTAAATTATTGCAGACACATTTGCTTAAGTTTTAATACAGGTATATATGATACCTTCTGGTTGATACCAGGTAAAGTGTCAGCATTCATTTCTAAAATCCATTCATATTCTTTGATCTCATGTCTATTAATAAAATCACCTCTCCGTATATTAAGACGTATCTTATCAATCACCATAAATATAAAATTACGAGCATTACCATGCTCATAAACATGTTTAGCTAGTGAAGTTGTACAAACATTTCTTCTAATATCCGATCTGTGCTCAGTAATTTTTAATCTTTGAGCTTTCTTGTTGTTTGTCCTATATAAAATGCTGTGCATAGTTTGCAAGTTGCAAGATATACTATGTGTCTGGTGTTACAGGTTGCAATATGCTTATGCTTATATTCCTTCTTAGTCACTGGATGGATGAAAGAGGTGCTACTATTAATCAGATCGCAACAACTGCAATTATAGCATAGTATGGTATCAAAAGTATGAATATTATCTTTGACTATCATACACATATCTTTATAAGAAAGTCTTTGTTTAATACTAGGGCAATTATGATAAGAAAAACTAGGGACCCTACCAATTATAGAATGCAATTCAGGTAGAGATCCTAAAATACACCAATTATTACTTATTATTCTACATATATCAATTGTATTTCTATTATAAGTTGTTACATATCATAATTTATCCTCCCTTTTTGGGATCCCTGTCTTTTCTTCAGTGATATTTGCTCCAAAAAGAGGTTTTGCAGTAGACCTCCTTAACTGTTTCATTTTTATTATTTCTTTCTCTAGATTATGTACGTTGTACCCTCTAGTGAGTTCATTTTTTAGTTCTGAAGCTTGCTGTTCATATCTATATAACACTGTATTGAGCCTACTTACTCACATAAACTGCCCTTTAATTATGCCCCTAAACACATGGGGTGCATGCATACTAGTATGATGTAAAAATTTATTTTCTGTACAGGTGTCCTATAAACAGTAGTTTCTATACTGATACCATTATACATAATCAGTACATCTAGAAAATTGATGTATTCAGTTGAAATATTCATAGTAAATTTTAAAAAAACTAGTGCTTGTATTTAAATATGTAAGAAAAGCATCTAGTTCAACCCTTGTACCATCCCATACAAAAAAAAACGTCATCAGCAAAGCGTTTATAGCATTTAACATTCATAGAACAGTTACCATTATATATACATTCCTGTTCCCATCTATCTAACACAAGGTTCGCATATGTGTTGGCAGCAGGAGTACCCATTGCTACACCTGATGTTTGGTGATAAATCTTGTCATCAAAAACAAAATAATTATTTTCTAATGCAATTTTTAATAGTTCCCATATAGTTTCTATGCATCTCCCATTAACATGACCATATTTAGTCAACATTTCTCTTATTGCATCTATACCATATCTGTTGGGTATCACTGTAAAAAGTGATTGGATATCAAGCACAACTATCCAATATTCTTTATATTGATTTATACAGAACCAATCATTTAAACTATGTAAAAAGCCAGCTGTGTCTTTTATATAGCTATGAACATACTGTAGATAATATGACAATACATTCTATAAATATAAAGATAAAGGTTCTGTTATCCATCCTCATCCGGAGATGATAGGTCTCATAGGAGGGTCTATTAGACATTTATGAGCTTTAGGTAAACTGTATAGTATGGGTATTTTGGGAGCAGGAACAGTAAAAAAAATTGAACAAATTCATATCGATATCAGTCATTAATTGTAAGTCATAGATCGCCATGTTAATGCGTGAAATACAGTCATTAACTATATTAGTAACAGCTTTGAAAGCATTCACATCTGCTAAGAAAACACAGATTTTTTCAAAATATTTAGTTCTGTCCCTTATAACAACAGCCTCACTTTTGTCCGCTTCTTTACTGACAATGTCCTTGTTCGAACTTAATTTGTTAAGAGCTTCCAGTTCGCTATATGTTAAGTTGAAAAGTTTACGAAACTGACCCTTTTCATAAGGTTGCCTTATCTGTAACTCACATAAATTATGAAATGCTACAATCACCAGATGGCTATTTGATATAAAAGTACTTTTTCATTTAAATGAATCAACATTCATATCCACATTCTGTTTAAATATCAGTTTTAAGTCAAGGCACCTTGTGAACAATTTTAAATCAGTTAGAGCATCACTAAGGCTTTCCAACTTAGAAGGTATAAATTTAAGGCCCTTGATAAACAGCGAGAAATCACCCACTGTTAACTGCAGTGTGGATAAGTTAACAACCAGAAGGTATCATTGAAACCTGTATTAAAACTTAAGCAAATGTATCTGCAATAATTTAAGTTCACTTTAAGATCTAAATTGATTGTAAATTGTTAATTGGTGGGCTGTGTGTATGATGTGTGTGCATATATATATATATATATATATATATATATATATATATATATATATATATATATATATATATATATATGTGTGTGTGATTTTACTATGTATTGTGTAACACTGATGAAGGGTTTTTTGTGACCTGAAAGCTTTGTTGTTTTAATAAATACTTTGCTTTAACAGCGTTGTCAAGTTTACTTTGTTCTGGACAACTATGAAGGTAACATCTCAGCAGAACAGTCAATCCAAAACATCTGTCAGCCTCTCTGTCCAACCAGTACTTCGGGTCCCTGTCCAAGTAGCTGACACACACACTTTGCTATTAGAGTTTTGAATCACACACACACACACACACACACACACACACACACACACACACACACACACACACAAACACACACACTCTTGGTAAAGTCTAGCACAACTTTGCTACCTATGGGCCCTTCATCCCAAACTTTAAGGTAGTTCTGACTGTCACAATCCATCTCTTTAACACCTACTGTAAGGCCCTCAATGAAGGGTGACAAATGCTACTGTGTGATGAGCCTATTAGCAAAATGGTTAGTGTGACTAAGATCAAGGCTATTGGAGTGAGCTATAAAGTGTCACCACGTGCATATGCAAGTACACTAAGAGCTGACTTAGTGCTATACAGACCAGACACAATAACAAGGTTTAACGATATGTGATAATAACTAATAAAGGAACAAGAGAATACTCTATCAGTGCAGTAAGGTATGAGCTCAGTATATAACATACAGTTCAACACACACACTTCTGCACCAGTTGTTTACTATGCACAGAACCTATATAGGTCCCTTACATTTGTAAGACAAGCATATGTATCATAGTACTTTTCACAAGTGACATATAAATATTTACAACATCCCAGATAGCTGACCTGGCAGTGTCACAGTCAGTATTGCACAACAGACACTCCAGTAGTAGTCATATGTGAGCTGACCTTTGCTGGGGTGACTCAGAGGCCAGAGATGTGATTTATGTCACTGTAGACAGAGACATCATGGATGGCCGTGGGTGCTGGACAGCAACATGTCAGTCCAGCAAGTCTTGTTGAGACCTATTGTTTAACTTCCTATTTCCCATGATTGCATCCCCCATCTGCATTCCATTACATGCTTAATTGTTTGACATACCTGTTGTAGTGTTTTCTCAGAGTACTCCAGAGGTATAGGTTTCTGTAGTTGCAGTCTGTTTTGTTTTGCATATGCAGCAGCTTTCCTTACATATTGTCTGCTCTGCTCATGAGCAGGTGATGGCCTTTGCACCAATCGGTGTGTCCCACTTGCTAATTGCATCCAGAATAGCTGTGTTGTCTTTCCAGTAGCCAATGGCATGGCAACACAGTGCTATAATTAAGTCCTTCATGTGGGCCTTGCCCCTTTTCCTTGCCTGTGAGGAAGAGATTTTGGAGATGTGGGAGCTACAGCATCACAGAGTGTAGGTGGAAACAAGTGCCCACTGTTTGGATTGATGTGCTATGTTTACAGTTTTGCAAGCTGTGTCTGCATACCTGTCAACCTATTAGCACAAGAAATGTGGAGAAAGCCCAACAAAATGGGGACAAAATTCCAACATTAGGGACAGCTTGTAAGTATTGCTGTTATACAGTTAGAAACTTGCTAGAGTAACAGGGTTTGTTTGGACATGCATTTTCTGTGTGATTTGATGTCTGACACTGATATGTATATACCTCTCAACTGTACAGATTTTCACAGAATGCCCAGAGGTTTGTCTCTTATGTTTGGTCTGTTCCTCAAAAAATTTTTTTTTTTGGCTAATCACTAGAATGATCTAAGGATTGAAGTCACTAAATAATGACATCCATTTGTGTTTCAGACTTCATATCCTTCAGAAAATTTATGTTAAAACAAACCCTGTCACTCCAGCAAATTTTTCAGTTTATAACACCAATATTTATAATATGTCCCTATTTTGGGGCCTCTGTCCCCCAAGTTTGTCAGGCTTTGTCCAGATTTCTTGCACTAAGAGGATGAGAGGTATGGTATATCATTATTTAGTGACTTCACTCCTGAAATCATCCTAGTGATTTAGCAGAATCCCAGGAATGTTATGAGGAAGAGGCCATAAATATGGGCCCAAACCCTGGACATTCTGTGGAAATCTGTACAGTTGAGAGTTATGTATGTCTGGCCATTGTTAACAGACTTTCAAGATTGTGTAGCAGTGTAGTGTATAAATGTCTGTTGGGCTGAGTAGGGAGAGGGGGCAGATGTGAGTGTCATAGATCCTTTTTTATCTGACTGTGCATGCTGCTACAGTTGCTGGGGGTCTATCAGCTGTATATATTTGTAGGGACAGACTAAGACATGTCCCTTAAAACCTCAGGATTCCAAGTGCATTGCAATTTGGGGCATCTATATATGAGTAGTGTGTGACTGGCAATCAAGATATGTTTTTTAAAACAGTCGTTATGCTGTAGAGGTCAGTTGGCTTACTGGTATGTTGCTTTGACAGTAGTGCAAATGGTTCTGGGTAGACAATTTCTCACCGATGTCTGTTATTCCCTACAGTTACATCCTTATAGTGCATGATATATTTGCAAATGCATCAGCAATTCCCCAGAACTGATTTGGTGTAGTATTGAGACCCTCTGACTATAGTTCAGAAGGTGCTGGGTGAAATGCTTGGCAGCTCAGTGTTTATTCCCTAATGTTACATGACTGCACTCATACCTCTCAATGATTCAGATGTTCATAGCATGTCCAGATGTTTGGCTCATACCTTTGGTCTGTTCCCCATAACTGTTGTGGATTTCTAACAAATCATTGGGATGATGTGAGGATTGAAGTCACTAAATAGTGAGAACCATTTGGGTGTCAGACTTGACATATTTTAGCAAATATATGTTCAAACAAACCATGTTACTGTAGCAACTTTCTAAGCTTATAAAATCAATAATTAAAATATGTCCCTATTTCTGGCATTTGTCCCCCCACTTTGTCAGGGTTTGTCCAGATCTCTTGCCCTAGAAAGCTGAATATATATAACATTACCAATTCCACAAGTTTTTTTCCCTAATGTTGAATGACCATCCTGCATGATATATTTACTGAAGCACTGCAAATTCACACAGCTCATGTAGAGTAGTGGTAGCTGCTGTAACTGGAGTGCACAGGGTCCTGGGTTTAAGACATGCTAGGGATGTGCATTTTTCCCTTATGTTAAATGACTGTACTGCATGATATGTTTGCAAAAGCATTACAAATTCCCAGTGCTCATATGGTGTAGTGGTACATTGCTCTGACTGTAGTACACAGGCTCCTGATTTTGAGACCTGCCACAGCTGGTTATTTTGTTGCTGGGCAGAAGAGAGGCAGACTGAGACAGAGTAAATAAACCAGTTTTAAGCAGTTGTAAGTGGGTTTGCACAGGTTTGCGTGATGCTAAGCAATGCCAAAGGCACTTAGTCCTGCTTGGCTTTGCTTAGCGCTGCTTATTCCCGCTTAAACCCATGCTAATTTCAAAAAAAGGAAAAAAAAAGATGATAGGAAAGTGGTGAAATGGGGGCAAGCAGGGGGTAAAACATTAGGAAAAGCAGTTATGGAAGTGCAGGATGGGTGTAGGAAAGGACCACAGCTCTACATTTCTTCTGCAGCAACAGCTGTGAATGATGTTGAAAATTTGGAATTTACAGCCTCACACCCCACAGGGCCAAGTGTTGGCAACATACATTTATAGAGTAATTTGTGGGTAGATTGATTTGCATCACTGTAGATGGGGGTAAAATGTAGAGCTATGTATGGGGCAATGATTTTTTTGTGGGACAGATGTCCTTTTTTTAAGGTGAGAGTGGGATGTTGGGGAAGGGCTATAGGTATGTTTGGGGAGGTAGGTTTGGTAGGACAGATTGCATTCACAGACAGACAAGACATATAAGACAGCAGACAGGGGCAGTATATGACATATGGGGGGTAAAAACCTTGGACGGGGAGGGTGGTTGGGAATCAGATGCCCATGAGCACCCAAACGGATACAGTGGGACTGAGATCCCCACCCATGGGCAGTCACCACTGCACCTTCATGGCCCCAAAGGTGGCTGTTGTGGGAGCTAGACAACAGGAACAGGCTGCCCCTCGTGGTGCTCCAGTCTGCCCTGGCTCTGGCACAGGCATACTTCCAACTCTGAGCGGATGACACTGAGCACCATACCCCAGAATTTCCTATGGGTGACCGGTTCCTCTCAGCACTCACACCCGGGGGGAATGGGCCCCGTCCCCTGAGGTGGTTCTACCTGAGGGTGGTGCAGGACCAGCGGAGGGGGCAGTTCTGGGTTGGGTCCCAGACATGCTGGGACCTGGTGCCATGGTCAGATGAGGCAGGACAGGTGGATCCGCCGGGATCGGCCTTCCTAAACGTCCTATGGTGTTGAGGTTTTACAAAATGTATTGGTTAGCCATGAACAAAACATTTCAAAATTAGTCATAACAGCATGAATGGGTGTTCGAATTAACCCAGAACAGTGGAATTCACACAACTGCATATTAAACAGAACACATGCATATAAGTAATAACAGTCAGAATTTTAACAGCATGCCAATTAAATGTGTAGCAACAGGCCACCAACAATGGTATTTGAGCAAGGTATTTTAATATGTAAACAATTAAATATGTGAACAATAATAGAACACAAGTTCCAACATTCGATTTTGAGAACAACATACCAGTAGTATATGGATAATAATTATTGATGCAGACAAGGGGTGGGGGTAAAGAAAGAAAGTCCATTAGTCCGATAGCCTAGTACCAACCTTTGACCCTATAGGGGTCTAGGGAAATAGTGTGGGAAGAAATAGCCAGGGAATTGTTATGGCTATGCTTGTATAGGCCTTAGGGCCGATAGTCTAATACCAACCTATGAACCTATGAACTGTACAGGCTTCTATTTTTCACAACAGTACTGCTCAATACTTTACAGGTCTGCCCTCACTTTACATCTACCTGTGGCCCATTGCTTCTGTAGCACATACATAACTGTTAAACTGTCAAGCTGGAATGGTATGGGGCAAAGTGTGACTACTCTGGATACATGACATGTCAGAATAACATATATGACTAACAAGGTGTAGCCTGCACTGATGTTGTGTGAGTGGAGTGTGCTACTGGAGATTCATATCTGTGTCCAAGGTTATTGGCAACAGAAATCGCTAGCCATGACAGCATGACACTTGAGAGACATGTATCGAGAAGAGTGCATGGTGTATGTACCTATCCTGCTGTGTTTTGCAGGCATGGGGTTGAACACTGGAACATTTGGACACAATGTTTATTAGTATACCCATCATACAGCTGCTACAATAATTTCTTTACCTGTAAAACCTATGAAGAAAATATCTGTTAACACTACCTGACTATTTGCACACATATTCAGGATTACTTGTCTGTAAATATTCACACATCTTACTACCACTCCCTGTATTCAAACTGTGGTCTGTGTGTGCAAAAATGAACAACAGAGCTATTTCTCAACACACAATGAGCTACTGCTGTCTCTTGCTTGACTAATTTCTGCCTAATACTCGGTTAGACAGTCTGACCTTGTAATCTAAGTGAAGTGTCACCAAAGACTGTAGTGACAGTTGAACATACATGTTTGACAGATAGTTATTGTACTGTGTATTAATCCTTTGAAAGCAGGTGTACACATTTAACCCCTAGTAGATGTGAATATGTGATCTGTACAGAGTATAGCAGGGTGCTGTGTTGCATACTTGACCCGTATACATTTGGACATCATATATGTGCAGTCTCCACCTATTACACTCTCATACTTGCCTGCATCAGCATACCCACATTCAGGACTACATCGATCTGACATGCAAAGGTTAACACAAGACAATTCTGCAGGGGACACACTGTAATCCATTACACATTACTAATCAAGGTTCAGATGTTAGTGCAAGGCATATTTCATATTTCATTTATATCTTGTTTTACACATTCTATTTCTTCAGCAACAAACAAGATTAACACAACAGTTTATGGTATAAATCTTTATTTCAGTAGCATGACACAGTGCTTTCTTACAGTTGATATTCTACATTCAGTACTACTGCATATCCTGTAGATCAATATTGGTCTGACAAACTTTTTATTTATTCAGTACACTCAGAACACACTGTACCTATTGGCTGTAAACAATGTATGCCTTCTTATTTATTACACTATATACTGCAAGATAAATCTGTACTCACCAGACTCTCATCACAATCTTGCCAATCTGTCAACATGGGCCTCAAGATTGCTAGCTGTTTTTTCTGCAGCTGTAGGGGAAGAAAACATTAAGCATGCATGTCTATCACATACTCGGGCTAGATTTTGGTACTGATATGGGTCAGATACTTATTCAGTACTGGGGCATTCCTATCTCTAGCTTCTTGGATCCATTGGGCCAAGAGCACCCCCCCCTCCTATGTTTTAGGTCGGAATAATGATGCCATACCTGCTCACCAGTTTGGGGGATTCCAGTAGCATTGGTGAGATTATGTGCCAGACAGTCCCAGGCCTCTGTTTTGTACTGTGAGCCCTGGTACTGGCCCTGCAGTAGTCTGTGGTCATGGTCTTTAACAAGGAGTCTAACCATGACCCTGGACTCCAAGATGCCACAGTGAGGTGCCCAAAAGCACGCTCCCTCTCCAATGCAAGACATAGTTCCTGCAGAGATCAAACTACAACAAGTTCTGGCTGTATTTCTGCCTGTGCGGTTTAAATAAGACCATATTCCCACACTATACCATCACTGGACCATTTTGAAAATGCTGAGCACAGCCCAGCATTGCTCAAACCCACTAAACTGAGTTGAAAAGTGCTTAAAGGGGAAAATGCTGAGCAGTGTTTAGCAGTGTGCAAATCCACTCAGCTGGGCTAAATACTGCTTAGAATGAGACTTCTAAGCAATGTTCATATCGGCTAAGCAGAGCTAAGCACTGCTAAGCATTTCTCAGTTTTCATTTAAAAAAAAATATTTCAGAATTGCAAATTAATTAATCATTACTGACATATTATTAAGTGTATATAATGTACTTTACATGACTTCCCCCTATGTGCTTTCATTACGCTACCTTGGAGTGTGACTATACTATATGGGACACTTGTGTTTACATGGATGATTTCACATATTATATCCACTGACACTTCAATGTTGGACCAGCTACACTACCCTGGTTAACAAATATCAATTACTACATCATTTAAGAAAATAAAAATAAGTTTAACAATGCTTTCCCATGTAAAAATGAAGGGCCTGTCTTGGTACTGAAATCATGAACTGCTGCATGCAAGGCCAGAACTCTAACCACTACACTATCTCACCACTGAGGATTTCAGCTATACATTTGTATTTAACTCCTATAAGATGTTTAAGCAATGCTGAGCAAAGCACCATGAAGCACAAACCTGCACAGCTACACTTAAACTTCACTTATAATGGAAAAAAATGTAATTTATTATTTATTTATTTTATTTTACATTTAAAAGCCAACAAAAGCAAGAACTAGTAACCCAAAAAAGTCAGTAGATATCCAAGAACAAGAAGGCAACTCCGAGAGTTTAATTATTGGAAAGAGCGTTAATGTGCTTGGAAACGTTTTACTTGTGGCTGTTTTATTTCGTGGTACATTAAATTGAGTGAATTAAACTCTCGGAGTTGCCTTCTTGTTCTTGGATATCTACTGACTTTTTTATTTTACATTTGTTGACCAGGCTAGTCTAGCTGGATATATGTCCATTTTCAGTAGAGGCCCGGGGAGAAAAGCTCCAAATTATTAGTACATTGATTAATACAGTGTAACAATAAAAATAAATGCAGATGTAATGGAAACAGGAAAATATATATATATATTTTTTTCGAGATTACTTTTTAAGTGAGTAAAAGTAACAGGCTATGTGATGTTCATAACAGAGTACTCTTTACACACGTGAAATATAGAAAATCAGTTACTGTGTAAATAATGGCATTAATACAACTGTTTCATTACATATATTAATAGTAATGCTGATTTATATTTGGTGATGCACTACCTGTCATTCTATCAACTTTCTAAGTCTGCATATGCAATATGTTTTAGATTTGCCCTATTTTAGGACCTTTGTCCCACATTTATTTCATGGCTTTATCCAGATTTCTTGGTGGAAGAGGTTGAGGAGTGTCCATTCCTCTAAACTGTACAGATTTTGCAGACTATCCAGATGTTTGGCTCATATTTTTGTTTTGTTCCTCATAAAATTCATGGTTTTCTGCAAATCAATGGGATGATCTTAGGATTGAAGTCATTAAATAATGGCATACATTTGAGTTTCAGACTTCTAAACCTTCAGAAAATGTTATGCTGAAACACACCCTGTTATCCTATCAACTTTCTAAGTTTATAAGGGCTGTACTTAAAATATGTCCATATTTTTGGACCTTTGTCCCCCCATTTTGTTGCTCTTTGTCTGGATTTTGGGCACTAAGAAGATGACAGGTATGACTGTGTGTCTGAGGACACACTTGTACTGTAAAGTGCTGTATGGCACTTTGACAATGCAGGGGGTGTGTTACAGTTCCTGTCACACACACCTTGCATTGCTTCCCACTCACACTCCAGCTTTCAGTGTCCATGGACACTGAAAGCATTGTAAAGTGCCACACGGCACTTTCACAGTACCTGTCACACACCCCCTGCATCACTTCCCATTGACAATCCTGCTTTCAGTGTCTGCGGGTACTGAAAGCATTGTAAAGTGCCGTATGGCACTTTCACAATGCAGGGCGTATATGACAGTACCTGTCACACACCCCCTACATTTATTTCATATCCTACTACCTATTTCAGTGTCCACAGACACTGTTTTACTGTTATTAGTTGCTTTCAGTATCTGTGGACACTGAAACCATTTATAAAGTGGCGTACGGCACTTTGAGAGCATGGTTACCACCCGTCCCATTGTCAGCGGGACACTCACTGGTTGATCCTTGTCACTGTCAAGCAGTGGGACTTTAAAAGTCCCATTTTTCAATACACACTGAATTGCCATAGAAAAGCTGAAAACACTTCTGGTTTTTTCACAGCAATGTGGTTACATCACCAACCCAGACCTGCAAGCAGAGGTATTCCATGTTAGGTCCAGGTGGTGTAAATCATGTAGCAATTGGCTGCAAGGATTGAAGGGGTGGGGATTCCACTCGGAAGAGCCCTACAAAGGTCACAGCTGTAGCGTGGTGTTGTATTAGCGCTTCTACAGCTGCTAATTTGATTAAAGGACTGAGACTGTTTGCCAGCCAGCAAGCCAGCCAGCAAGCCAGCTAGGAAGCCAGCCAGCTAGGGAGCCTGCTAGCCAGCCAGCCAGTCCAGCAGGTAGGGAGCATGCTAGCCAGCCAGTCCAGCAGGTAGGGAGCCTGTTAGCCAGCCAACCAGTCCAGCAGGCAGGGAGTCAGTCATCCAGCCAGCCATTCCAGCAGGAAGGAAGCCAGTTAGCCCAGCGAAGACTGTGATAGAGGTAAGTACATTGTAATTTGTGTCTCTAGTTATTTAAAATGGGAATATTGTGCTTTATTTAAATTTAAGTTTCTAATGTTTAGAGGTAAACAGAGGTGCAGTACTCAGTATTTAAATCTGTGCAGTGGTAATTTTGAGATTTCCAAGTAATAGTTTAAAATGGGAATACTGTGCTTTATTTAATGTTTAGAGGTAAACGGGGGTACAATACACTGTATTTAAACTTGTGCAGTGGTAATTTTGAGATTTCCGAGTAGTAGTTTAAAATGGGAATATTGTGCTTTATTTAAATTTAAGTTTTTGATGTTTAGAGGTAGGGGTGCAATACACCGTATTTACATCTGTGCAGTGGTTATTTTGAAATTTTCAAGTAGTACTTTTTAAAGGTATAAAAACTGTGTGTGTATGTATATGTAATTGTAATTGTTGTGGTTGTTGGGGTATGATTTGGAAGTGTTATTTTTAAAGGCTTAAACGTGTATAGAAGTTTTGTTTATTTCTGGTGGGGGGGTCTTAAAGATAAATGTAGTGTGATATATTTCTATTGTCGTATCTTTTTCAGGATACTTTCTGTTTACAGATAGAAAATGTTCAAGCATAGTTTGCACTTTTTGTGTGGAAATGTGTGCAATTTAATACTGTTTTCAAGAAGTTAGGATATACTGTTTGGGTAACTTTTCCTGTTAGTTCTTCCAAGTCAATGTGCATGTGGTATAGGTCTACCTTTTGAGGGGGAATGTTAATAGGTAACGTAGTGCATTTATTATTCTAGTAGGTACATGTTGCCAACTTGCCAAAGCTGTTTCAAGATCGTTTTCATTTATAGTTGCAAATGTGTGCATTTTATTTTTATGCTGTCTTTAATAAGGTTAAAAATGTCCTACTTTGCTTATAATGTGAATATGGATGTGCTTCTTTTACTTGGGCCTGTTCATTGCATCGTTGTGCTGGGTAAATTACTGTTAAGTTTATTTTTATTTCTCTTAATTGCTCTGTTTTGAGGTAAAAGGGGTCTATGGGGTCTGCTGTGCATTGTAGTTTATTTTAGCTGCTCTTACAAGAAGTACTTTTAAAAGGTAAAATGTTTACGTACTTTTATTTTTTCTTTTTTTTTTTTTTTTTTTTTGTGGATGCCTGTTCAGACGTTAATGCAGTGCATTTGGGATTGTGCTAAAACATATCATCGTTTCAGGATAGTTTGATTTTATAAGTAGCAAAGTTTGTATTTTGCTTTTAGTGATGTCTTCAATAAATTTACAATGCACTGCTTTCATTATAATCCGATTATGCCCAGTGCTGCTGCTGGGCCTGTTCGTTAATAGATCATTGTGCTGTGTAAACTAGTGCTATACGTTTACTTCTTTTCTTAACTGCTGTGGTCAAAAGGTAAATCGGGTCTATGGTGTCCACTGTGCATTCTCATTCATTTTAGAGTGGCGTTTTGGTAGAATGAAAATGTGTTTAATTTTATTTTCTTGAGGGGTGGAGGCATGTTTGGTGGTAAAAATACATTTGGTTTTCTACAAACTGTGTTAATGTCAAAGTTTTCAATGGCCAAAATGCCCCCCTACATTACTTCATTTACTATTTTACCTTTTTCAAATGGTTTGTAATGTTAATTCTCTTCTGCTCCATTCCCCAGGTCTTTCATAGGCCAATGTTTTTCAAGCCAGGTCTTTCTTATGCCAATGCTTTTCAAGTCAGTTGTTTCATATGCCAATGTTTTTCAAGCCAGTTCTTTCATATGCCAGTGTTCTTCAAGCCAGTTCTTTCATATGCTAGTGTTTTTCAAGCCAGTTATTTCATATGCCAGTGTTTTTCTACCCAGTTCTTTCATATGCCAGTGTTTTTCTAGACATTTTTTTCAAGTGCCAGTGTCTGTATTGATCCATCTAAAACTTCTTTTCCCATTTTTGTATATGGGGTCTTCGGGGACGTCATTTAATAGTAGCAATCATATAGAGCCAAGGCCAGTTTGTTCTCAGGTCTTCAATGAATCTATATCAAAGAAGAATGTTAAACTGCTTCATGTTTCATATGCCAGTGTTTTTATGATTATTATCAGGTGCCAGTCTTTTTCAAACTAATGATTTCATGTGCCAGTGTTTCTAGCCAGTTCTTTTGTGTGCCAGTGTTTCTAGCCAGTTCATTCATGCACCAGTATGTTACTGCACCCCACTAACACAGTTTTGCTAAATATGTTGCATATCAGGTAAGTACAGATTCAAGAATGAAGAGAGCAGCCGCTTCGTCACAGTCAACCAGCAACAAGAGAATGTGCAAGTGGCAGGATGTTTGGAAATCGGAATTCGATTCGATCGAGCAATGCACTGATATAAAAGCATTCTGCAGGTACTGTAAGAAAGAATTTCTAGTGACCCATGGTGGAAGAAACGATTTCGTACAACATGAGGCAACTGAACAACATAAGACTGCTATTCTTCAAGCAAAAATCCAGTCACCTATTGACAAAGTGGGCAAGGAACACAAACATTGAGGGACCAGAACTTAGGATCATTGCAGCAGAAGCCTCTGAGGTGTTCCATGCTGTTAAGCACAATATTTCCCATAACAGTTTGGACTGTGCAGTAAAGTTGGCCAGCCAGTTGTACAGCGACTTGGACATTGCAAAGAAACTATCTTGTGGAAGAACCAAGGCTGAAGCCATAGTCAAAAATCTTTTGGGACTGCACTCATTGGAATGCCTCCTGCATGACCTTCAAAACCAGGCACTTCATTTGCAATTTCATCAGATGCTTCCAAAAAGGGGAACATAAAATTATTTCCACTTGTTGTGAAGTATTTTTTTCTGAAAAGAAGGGGTGGTGAATGACGTTTTGGACTTCTATGAAGACCCTGATGAATCTGCAAAGGCTATATCACAGCAGATTTCAAACATTATGGAAAGGCACTCCTGCCACAAAAACCAGAGACTTGAAAGATTTATTTGAGTTTTTCAGCATAGAATTTGAGAGCCTGTTAAGGCATGTGCCAACAAGTTAGCTGTCACTACTGCCAGCTATTGAAAGAATAGTGAAAAATCTCACAGAGCTCCAGTCCTATTTCCTCTCCCAGGGAGAAGAGGAGACCCCCGGCAGATATGGCAGTACTTTTCAGCATGAGCATGAGCATAGTGAGAATGCATTGCCTATGCTGCCCCAGTACTATTTGCACTTTCTCAGTGCTGTTCTTGTGGATTTCAATGAACATATAAGTACATTAGAAAAATCAGCACTTACTGCCATGGAAACATTTTGTGTAATTGTCTCTCTGAAGCAAAAACTGCAGGCAAGAGCTGAAGATGCTTTCTTTGGAGTGAAAATTAGGGCACTTATAAGCACATTAGACAGCACTTCTGCTAACAAAGTGAAAAAATAATTCACTGTGTTCTTGGAGACAGTAGTAAAGTCCTTAGAACAGTGGTTTGATTATACTGAAAACAGCTACTTGTTTACACTGTCTAAATTATTTCTAACTGAGCCCTTTGCTTTCAGTGACATAATCAATGTGACCACTGCCCTGAGTCTGCAAGATGTAGATGAAGACCATCTTTTCAGAGACTACTTGGCAATTAGGCCCTTTCTCGAATAGTTATGTAACGCAAGCTTGACCCTAGGAGAAAAGTGGCTGAAGCTTTTCAGAGAAGGGCCTGAGCTAACTGCACTGTATCCGATAATTGCTAGGGTATTATCTATTCTAACATCAAATGCATTTGCAGAAAGAGTCTTTTCTTTGGCAAAAAGTAAATGGACAGATATGCGAAACAGATATAGTGTGGACTTGCCAAACTAATGATGACTATAAATTACCAGATGAAATGTAGTGACTTTTATTCAAATATTGTATCAAACTGGGCCCTTCTTCATGCCATAAAATCAAATTCGAAATACACTTTTTAAAAAAAGTGATTTAGCGTACTAGTGTGCAGTTTGCAGTATGTAGTACTAGTGTGCAGTATGTAGTTTTGTGTTTTTCTTTGCTTTAGCTTTAATTTGCAAGAAAAACAGTCTTAATTATACACATTTAGCTTGTGTGTGATATGTAGATTTTTTAGATTTCTCATGGTTGATTTATGAATTTTTTTACTTTTTTTTAAATAAACAAGTGTCTGTTTAATGAGTAGTGTGTTTTTTTTCCTTTAAAGTTTACTTACTGTTACAACTGAGTAATGTTTTTTTTCAGTAATGCTTCACTTCATTTAAATGGTTTGTGAGTTTTTGGTATGCTATAATAACATCACAGTATTGACCCATAACTGTAATACTGCATCTCCTTTAACACCTCTGGTAATGTCATGGCGGGGGTGTGGCCAATGGCATATTGGTCACACACCCTGTCCTACTGGCCACACCCCCATGTCCCACTTTGGCCTTATTAAAAGGTGGCAACCCTATTTACATGGCTGGCCTTAGGCATAGGCGAACTAGGCGACCGCCTAGGGCACCATACAGGCCGGTCTTGTAAAGCTCGCAATTTTTACTTATTTATTTTTTTAGTTTAATTAGTTTAATTATTGCATTCCTTCTTCCCAGTGCCTGCAGCACACGGCGGGAAGAAAGAATGCACTAACTAAACTAATTAAAATTAAAAAAAAAAAAAAATAGAAGGGTGTTGGAACCATGGGGAGTGACCGCCTTCCCACTTTTACAGCTGCAGCAGGTTGTAAATCGTTGTCTGTAGACAGCTTCTCCATTAGCATTCACTAGAATGAAATGATGACCCTCCCATTGTGAATCCATTATGAGTTAAATGTTATGCCCACTTATTTACAGGCATTCCAAAATTATTTCCTTTGGTAGCAGTGCTGTAGCATTGAGGTCAGATTGACCAGTAAATGCAGTTTCGTCATTACCGGGTCATACACTTTGTTTTATTG